>NC_081542.1:18137096-18174614 GCF_901000735.1 Corylus avellana
CCACGATCTTTGGTTTTCTTTTTCATTCTTTGGTTTTCTGCAAGGTTGTGTATGTTTGTTTGTTTCTCGGGGTTCTGTGTTTATAGGTTTGAATCGTTTGATGTACGTAGTGGGCGTTCTGAGAGGATCTGACGAAAATGGAGGAGAAGAAAGAGGATCTGGAGAAGAACCCGCAATACCCGCCCCGATCCGCCCCGTCCCGCAATACCCGAACCCGCACGGGTGTTGCTATCTGTGCTCGGGTGGCGGGTTGAAATTTTGAAACCCGCAGGGTGCGGGGCGGGTTGGGGAAAATGACACCGCCTCACCACCCGCAAGGCTCACCCCCCTTACCATACCAACTATGATTATATGACCATCAGCCTGGTTATCTATGACAAAAGCCCCATTTCGTCAATGGATTAAAATTGACAATACGGTCACGCGTGCTCAAGCCATTTAATTTTTTTTTTTTTTTTTTCACTTTTGCCCTCACTCCAATTTTTTCTTCCATTTTTTTCTTTTGGGTTTAGGAGGGCATAAGCGTCATTTTTTCGGTCTGTAGTGAGGGCAAAAGTGAAAGAAAAAAATTTAAAATGACATATGACTTGCACATGACTGTTGACCGTCAATTTTAACCTTTTTGACTGACGGAATTGGGCTTTTTGTCATAAGATTGTAGTTTGATGGGGTCAGGTGTCATAGTTAGTAGTTCATAAGCTTGTATTATCATGATATGAGATAAATTCGTTTATTTTTACTCAAAATCATGTCTAATGACAATTTTCGAAAGACGGTTGATAATTTATAATTTATATTAAACATAGAAAGGAAGTTTACAACACAAATATAATAAACTATGGTTTTTTCTTTTTTAATTTTTTTTTATGTAGGGGTATGGTGACCATTTAGAGTAATGTGAATCCAACAACCCACATGACGAATTTGTTGTTGGGTTAAAAAGCTAGGTTGTATTCTATTGCAAATTGCACTACATACAATATATTTTATTTGGGTTGTTTATTACGTAACAAAAAAAGAAAAAAGAAAAAAGAAAAAAGAAGGTGGTGACTTGTGGGTGGATGTAGAGTGGCCGAACCACCTCTTTGAGCCAAAGAGGTGGGTTAGGGTGGCCGAACCACTTCATTGGCTAAAAAAAGTGATTCGACTATTTCTATTTAAAGGAGGTGGTTTATCTATCTAATAAACGCCATGTCATAATTTAGATTATTCATTTAAACTTTAAATAAAATATCTTACTTTTGATGCAATAATATTCCGGCGCAACACCCTATGTATATTGCACTCGATCTCAATCGAAAACTAGAGTTGACAGTTTTTTACACTACCTCTAGCATGAATCAAACACAAATTTAGTGAGTTACTATTTTGTATAATTAGGTTTGGGTCGACCCAAATTAACTTGTTTTATAACCATATCAATCCTAGGTCAACTTGTTTAATCGATAGGTGTCCCGTATAATCCATATAAAATATAAATTAAATTAGAATTTTTTATTTTTAACAACTAAAAAACAAAACCATAAAGTGTCTAGTAGGGTTTAAGCAATTAAAAAACAAAACGCTAATGATCTACCAGTCAAATGGTGTTTAAGTATTGTATATTGAGAGAAAATAATGAATGTTAGATTATGCAAGTTATTAGCTTTATCTTTGCAGTATTTAAATTATAAAAAAAAAGTTGCTCTTATTTCTCTTACTTGGTTTTTAAAAAAATAATATTCACCTAGGATCAGAATAACACTAGGAGAACACTCGGAAAGTACCTATCATTTCCCTTAAATTAATGGACATGAATTTCATACAACTGGTATGTAGGAAATTTTCTACAAACTAGCCTCTAAAAGTAACGTGTCCCTTACTAGTGGCCAGTGAGAAGCACATTTTTTTTTTTTTTTTTTTAATAGCATATGCATCTCACATGCTTTTTTAAAAAGACACATATTGCTTTTAAATACTGATTTGTAAAATTTTTTTACAAATTGGTTCTAAATTCATATATATGGTTGAAACACATCAAACAGGTCATGTTTGGGTCCATCCAACATGACTTATTTATTAAACGAGTTATACGGGTTAAGTCATGTTGGGTTGACTTAATACGACTTGTTTATTAAACGAGTTATGTAGGTTGTGTCATGTCATTCGCTTATTTAAATAGATGATGTCATAATTGGTTTATACCCAGTTAATCCGTGAGATGACCCAACACGTCAACACGAATTGTGAACCCTATCCTAAATGAATAGTTTCAAAGAATAAGGTCTTGTTTGGTTAATAGAATGATCATTCTATTAGGAAAATTAATAATTATTACTGGAAATGAGAAAATGTGAAATAGAATAATTATTTATATTCCTTAATTTGGAAACAACATATATACTTTTATTGGAATTCAACAAAAATTATTAAAAAAACCCTACATAATTTTTTAATACTCAAATTTATTATTATTATTTTTTTTTTTTTAAAAAAAAAAATGTTAAAATAGAGTGGGTGGCCACCCACGGCAGAAAGCAAGGGTGGTTGCACCACCTTGACGCATTTGGGGTGGCCAAAACAACCCATGATGCAAATCAAGGGTGGCCTAGCCACCTTCAATTTGCATAGGTTGCCACCCCCAAAGACGCCTAGGGGTGGCCGAGACCACCTTCGGTGCTTTTTTGGGGGTGGTCCCAGCCATCCTTGATGCAAATCGAAGGTGGCTAGACCATCCCAGATTTGCATAGAGGTGGTCTTGGTTACGTTGTAATGCAATCACTCCTGGAATGCCTCGAGGGCCCTATCGAGAGGCGCTTCGGGAGTGGTGCGACCACCCCAAGTTTCTGTAGTGGTGGCCAATCACCGCAATGGGTGGTCGGCTACCCACTGCTTTTGCAGGTTTTTTTTTTTTTTTTTTTTTAAAGTTGAAAAAAATAAAATAATGTGAGGTTTTTTTGAAAAATATATTGTCTATTCATGTAGGAATATCTATTCCTCTCAAATACATCATAGAAGAATTATTCCTGTGAAAATAATTATTCATAAAAATAGAGTCATTGTCAAACAAAAAGAATTACTATTATATAAGAATAGTCTTTCCATCTCATGGTCTTTTCTACAAACTAAACGGGAACAAAAGAAACTAAATAGACCTTTGATCAGGTAAGGGGAGGATCATTAAATGGGGTTTTATGATGGGTCCGGGTCGAAGTCCAAATATGGTGCGGACGTGGCGGAATCACAGGGGCAAACGATAATCGCCACACTGCAGAGTCAGGTGTTGGTGTTTGTAGAGAGAGAAGTGAGATAGAAAGAAATGGCGTGGAGCGCTACGATGATCGGAGCCCTGCTGGGATTGGGCACCCAGATGTACTCGAACGCCCTCCGAAAGCTCCCCTACATGCGCCGTAAGTCTCCATTTATTTCCCAATTCGTTTCATATTCTCTTACTCATCCATCCAGACAAACAAATAAACATGTTGATTGATGTTCGTTTTAGATCCGTGGGAGCACGTGCTGGGGATGGGACTCGGGGTCGTGTTCGTGAACCAGCTCGTCAAATGGGACGCTCAGCTCTCGGAGGACCTCGACAAGATGCTCGCCAAAGCCAAGGCCGCCAACGAGCGCCGCTACTTCGGTATTCTCTCTTTTCTATCTCTGTTGGGTTGGCACTTTTCGATTCATTTCGTCTGGGTCAGAGTCTTTTGCAAACTAATGCTTGTTTCATTTAATTAATTTGCACTTTGAAATTCTGAGTCATGTGGGTATGTGAAATTCCAATCATTCTACACGCTTACATCACGGAATCGAATTGCCTTTGCGTGTTCTCAAACCAAATTGCCTATACAAATAGTGTAAAAATAGTGTCTTGGCTACTGAGGCAAATAAATTGGAAATTAACAACCACTAAGAAATGATCAAATTGATAGCAAAGTATTTTTGGTTAGGATGGGAAAGGGCGCACCGAGTGGATAGTTCTTTAACATCAGATATAGGTGCTGGTGTTGAAACCGCACTATCTGAAGCGCCTATTTTGTTTTTATTGGGTTTCCTGATAATATTTCTGTTGCTTTTAACTTGCTTGTGTGGTGTTTGAATTAAAAGAAAAGATCTCTCTTTTTTTGGGTGAGGGGGAAGAATTATGCCCTCTTAATGCCTTCAAACTAGTCCCACCTGTGTTGCTCTACTGTGAGGAATGTTGTAATGGAGATCCAGTCATCCAGTGTGTCGTGGTTTCAAGTAGATTGGTTTTGTTTCAGCCACTAAGTGTTGTTTCTCGGTTGTAAGTGCAATTCGGTAATGGCTTATATTTATGAAGGTCTGGTAATAGATACAATAGAATATTTAAATGGTAGGAATTTTTTGGCAGCTATGGTTTGTCGTAGATGATAACTTGTTGTTTGTGTTTTAGATTTGATAGCTAGTGGATACAGGTGTTTGATCTATTATGATAATAAGATTAATGCTGACCTGCGTTTGCAGTTACATTTTCACTTTTGTTCTACCCCCTAGTATTTTGAAGTAATCTTAGAAGCCATCTATTTTTCGGACAACTCCAAAATCTCTTCTCTTGGTGTTAGTGGTGGTGAATTTTCTGATTTTGTTAAAGATTCAACTTCTTTTAGTGGTGATCAATAGAGTGTGCTGTGAATTTTTTTGAGGCTGAAAGACACCATAGATAACAGTTTATATCTGCTTTTATAGACCTTGGAACAAATGGCATTGCCTACTTCCATGAGTAAGGGGTGGAGGGATGAGGTGTAACACTCCGGAGTTGCCCACATAGGGTGGGAGATTTGCAAATATAATTATGAGTGCTAAATTCCACATTGTTAAGTTACTAAGTGAAACTGAGCTTTATAAGTGATTTTAGGGAAGATCTAAATTGACTAGTATTTTTGCGGTCATAACATAGATGTGGCCAACACTTTTTCCTGGATTGTTACAAATGGTATTAGAGCCACCTAGTAATGACATGTGGTATTGTCAGTACTGCATGACGTGGCCCTGACGAGGACGTTAGGGATTTAAAGAGAGAGTTTGTAACACTTCGAAGTTGCCCACATAGGTTAGGTGGTTTATAAAGATAATTATGAGCGTTGAGTCCTACATTGCTTATTTATTAAGTAAAATTGGGCTTTATAAATCATTCTAGAGAAGCTTTAAATTGACTAGTCTTTTTGGGGTTATAGTTCATATGTGGCTAGCACTTTTCCTTGGGTCGTTGCACGAGGTCATGTTATCCCAGTGCACCCTCCTAAGATTGTACTCTTAGAATGATATGCATTTTTGCCTTTGGCTAGCTTTTGATACCTTACAACACTCTAACTTCATTAAGATTTATCTTCTTTTTCTTAATTAGTTTTATGAGCTATTTATTATGACAACTTTATTTAGATTCCATGTTCAATGACAAATTTGAAGTTTGATTTTCATTTTAACATTTTAAATTAATATCATGACAAAGCCCTTTATCTAACATTTTAAATAAAGTTGTATGATATTAATTAGTATCATACAACTTTATTTATTCTCCCCCTATTGTATCTATTAGAATCAGGAGTGGCAATGTGTGTGCCCCAGCTTGTGATTACCTGATAGGAGGATTTTGGAAAATTATTTAGGGATCAATTTTTTGGGCCAAGGCCTATAATCAGGTGATGATTTGATAACGGGCTTAATAAAATGGAATTTTAGCCCATTTAAGGTGGATTTTTGAAATAGGGCCAATTGGGCCTAAAACTCAAATAGGCTTGATTAGGCTCGTGATAGGGCCATTAATGTAAAAGGTTTTGCTCATTTAGATCTTCAGTGAAGAAAAAAAAGGCGTGACTGCAAAACAAGTGTACTTTCGTGTGCCCCATTCAAGTAAGGCCACCATTTTACAAGTAGAAAGTAAAAGAAATAAAAAAAGAAAAAAAAAAAGAAAAGAAAAGGGAAATGTGATTTGAGGGCTAAAAATTTTAAGTTTCATGGGACCATGAGGAGAGAAATTTTGGGCCAAAGTAGTTCTTGGTCTGTAATATAATAGAATGATTGAATTCTAGTAATTGATGTTCGGTGATGAATTTGTCTTGTGAAACTTAATGATGGAGTCAAAATTTACAAAGATGTCACTTATAAACATAAAATAAAATTACAAAGACGTTATATTGGTTAGATATGGATTTACTGCAAGTATTTGACATAGGGTTAACTCGGTTCTAATGAAGGAATGAAAATGCTGAAATAATAATCATAAGGATATTTGGAAAGTTTGGAAAGTTTGGAAAGTTTTGCTATCTAACCTTAAGCACAATTGTAGCGTTTCGATCATTTTGGTCAGTCTAGAAGGACAGGCGAATGATCTATTTTCCTAAAGTTCTATCCAAAGGTTTCTATCAAGAGTACACTATCCAATTTACCTACATATTATATGCCTCTTTTCCCTATTCTAGTAGGAGTGGCTAATGAGCTTGAGAGACTTTAGAGTGATTTTTTATGGGGTGGTATTGAGATGAGCTTAAATTTTATTTAGTGAATTGGGCAAGGATTTGTTCTCTGATAAAATTAGGTGGGTTGGGAGTTAAAAATCTGATTCAGTTCAATTGAGCCCTTTTGGTAGAGTGGTTGTGGTGGTATGCTATGGATAGAGAAGCACTATGGAGATTGGTGATAGAGATTAAATATGATAATATAAGGGGATGTTGGTGCTTGTAGGACGTAACAGGGAATTTTTGAAATATATAAGAAGAGGGTGGGAAACATTTTAAAAATTTGTTAAATTTGAGGTGGGTGATGGGTCAAAGGTTGGTTTTTGGCATGATGTGTGGTGTGGGGATAGTTCGTTGAAGGTATCTTATTCGAATTTGTTTAGTATTGCATAGAGAAAAGATGTGTGGATGGCAAATAATTTGCAGCTTTGAGAAGGGAGTATTCATTGGAAATCAAGGGATAGTTCGTTGAAGGTCGAATTTGTTTAGTATTGCATAGAGAAAGGATGTGTGGATGGAAAATAATTTGCAGCTTTGAGAAGGGAGTATTCATTGGAAATCAATTTTTACTAGACCAGTTTAGGATTGGGAGGTGGTGGTGGTAGTATCTTTCTTGGAGAGGTTGTATTCTTTCAGACTAAGAAAAGGAGATTCAGATAGAATTGGATGGAGTTCTTCTAAAAGGAGTAAGTTTGAAGTGAAGTTATTGGATCAAGTGCTAACTAGTTTGAATGGATTCTCTTTCCCTTGGAAGAGTATATGGAAAGTCAAGGGTCCTTTGCGGGTGCCGTTCTTTATGTAGACAGCAGCCTTAGGAAAAATATGGACGCTGTATAACTTGAGAAGGAGGAATGTTGTGGTGGTTAAGTGGTGTTGCATGTGCAAGAAGAGCGAGGAATCTTTTGATCACTTAATGATTCATTGTGAAGTAGCAAGAGAGTTGTGGAGTTCCATTTATAATTTGTTTGGTGTAGAGTAGGTTATGCTTAGATGGGTAATCACTTTTTTGGTTAGTTGGGGAGTAAAGGTAAGACGTGATACAATTATGGAAGTATGGAGGTTGGCTCCATTATGTTTAATGTGGTGTCTTTGGCAATAACAGAAAGTTTTGAACATGTAGAGACTTCGGTGATATAGTTGCGGAAGATTGTAATGAACATGTTCTACACCTAGATATTTGCTCATCATAGCTTGTATGTCGCTAGTTTTGTAGATTCTTAGAACTTTTGTTCATTTTCTTCAGATTAGGAGTTCTTTTTTATACTCCCTGTGTATTAGGGTTGTGCCCCTTTTTCTAATGATATTGCAATTCTTATATATAAAAAAAAAGTTCTGGCCTGGCCAAAGGTAAGGGTCTTATGTTCTTGAGATAGTATCTGTAATTCTTGTGTTAGCTGGGTTACAGTCTGATTGTTGGGTTGCATTTTGGCTAAAATTAGTAAGATAGTAGCGCACCCAATATTATTTTATAAGAATTAAAAATTGGGGGCATTATAGGTAAAGACCCTCCTCCCTAGCCTTTCTCCCTCTTGCTTAGAAAGAAAGAAAAAATTTAATATCATGCCACCCTGCTTACTTTTATGGTGCTATCCCATGCTACCAAACCTACATTGGCTAAGTTGTGCTATCAAACATACAGAGGCCCTAGAAGGTTACTTGCTTTTGGGAGTATTCGAATTTCCAATGTGAGCAATATAAATGCAAGTGACTGCGCAGTGCAGTCTAAACTCGCAAATCACTCTACCTTTTCATGCAGTCATTTTTGGATTTGTCCTGATACCTTTTCTTTTTGGTTGTTATTTGGAATTGAATATATATAACAGAGATTAAATGCATTCTTCTCAAGTGAACTTAATGCTTTAATTTCTTAATTGGCTAAAACTAAGCTGTCCTCTAGAAGCATCTCTGTGGAAGTTTACCACCCTATAAACCTGTATGTTTGAATCAATTGGAAGTTCAACTAGTGTTTGTTTTCACAGGGTACTCCTGCACTGGAGATTTTTCTTCTGGACATCTTATGAGCCAACTAATTTGACTTGTAAAGACTTTTAGTTCACTAATAAAAGGATGAGAGCTGTGTTTGTTACTGTGTCTGTAGCACCTTTTTCCCCACCTCTTTTAACTCTATTTATTTTGTAATTTTGCTATCAATTGCAGATGAAGACGATGAATAGCTTCCCTTTCCATGTTTCATGGCATCTTCAGACAAGGCATTCTTGTTCTTAGAAAATGTGGCCTTCATGTTGGAGATGCTTATTTGCTTTTCAATTAATGTTGCTCCGTTTGTAAGGCTGATAGAACTCTTCCAACTCTATTTACTTTTTGGTAAACAAAATCTTTGAGGTGCTTTCACGATGCAAACTGGCTAATTCAATATATCCATCAATAAATGGAATTGCTTGAGCTGTACTCTTTCTAGCAAGAACATTTTGGAATCAAAGTCTTATGATATCACCCAAGGGAGGTCACGCTTTTCATAATTTTTAAATGCTTTAGATGATTTCTAGCAAGAACAGCCTTCATGCTCGGGACAGGAGGCTCCAAAATGCTCACAATAAAGGAGTTACATAAATGTCTGAATGTTCAACTGATGCTAGTGGTTAATCTGTTGTACATAAAAGACTGCACGAGGATTGAAGTTGGCAAAAATCTACATAATAATTTAAAGCTTGTTCCAACAGGCTGCGTGTTTATTCTGATATTGTACTTCAATCTTCTCAAAATTAAGCATAAGGATCCATATTCGCCGTCTTTCCAAAGTCCACCATCCTATTGTTAAACACATGTACAAGGAGATCGCATGCTTGCCGGGAAGACAGCCTTTCTTGCGGGGTAGTTTTTGTGCACTGGAGGGATATTTCAAGCACTTGGAAGGCTGCACATTCTTCACCCTGTAAGAGCGGTTTCAATGCCGGATCGATCAACTCCTCGCGGTCGGAACCTTGCAATTCGATGTGCGTCTCTACCCATCTCACCATGTCCATCTCCACACCGAAAGTCGCATCCGTTGGCATTTTTCCACTAACAAGCTCCATTAGCACAATGCCCATGCTGTAAACGTCACTCTTTTCTGTTGCCTTCAATGAATATGCATACTCTGAAAGCATGGCAAATGTTTGTTAGAAATTTAGAATCATCACAAGCAACATTAAACTTAAACTATAGGAGATTGTACCTGGTGCGATGTAGCCATAGGACCCAGCAAACCATGTATTTGATTCCGTGTTAGAATCACAATCCTCGGCGAGCACTTTTGCGAGCCCAAAATCCCCCAAATGTGCATCCATCTTCAAATCTAGCAACACATTGCTTGATTTAATGTCCCTGTGAACGATCTTTGGTACACAATCATGGTGGAGATACTCCACTCCTTGAGCTAATCCCACTGCAATCTTCAACCTTGCTTCCCAATCTAGGCTTCTGTTCTTCTTGTTACTGAGCGGTTGTCCATGCAGCCAATCCCATACGCTACCATTCACCATGTAATCGTATACCAACAGATTCAAACCTTCCCTTCTGTTGCTGCAGTAACCCATCAATTTCACTAGATGCCTATGCCTTATCCTCCCAAGCGTCTTAACCTCTCTTGTGAAACTCTTATTCAGTAGAAGATCATCTTTCCACAATATCTTCTTGACTGCCACCGTTTCTCCTGACGCCAATTCAGCTTTGTAGACCTTTCCAGAACCTCCTGAGCCAATTATGAACTCATCGCTTAAATGGTTTGTAGCTTCCATAATGTCATCCCATTTTAGATCTCGCATTGCAGCACCATTTGGGAAGAGTAGTCTTCGCTGTGCTTGGGAAGAGCTTGATGAGTATGCACAGTTCACTTCACTGGCTTTTCTGAATTCTCTTCTGTGTTTTAAAATGAGAGTAACCCCAAGAATCAGCAGACAAATTGCAGCTAGAGTCGATATTGCAGAAATGACCACTACTGATGCTTCACTTAAGCCTGACTGCTGGTTGCCGGATTCGCCGCCATTGCAGCGACCAAAAGAGCTTCCACAAAGGTGTAGATTTCCTTCAAATACCTCGGATGGCCACCGTGAGAACTGCTTGCCCAATTTACCTTGAAGATTGTTATAAGATAGATTGAGTTTTCCCAAGCTACTCATCTCCCCAACTTGGGGAGGTACTTCTCCATCGAGTTGATTGTGAGAAAGATCGAGTTCTATGAGTTTCGACAGTGTTGTAATTGATGGCGGGATTTGACCGGTGAGATTGTTGTAACTGAGGTCTAGTACGATTTGAAGATTCTGGAGCTGAGCAAGCTCAGTAGGAATTTCACCATTAAGGCTATTTCCTGAGAGCCGAAGCTCATACAGCTTGCCTAGCTTACCTATTGCAGGAGGGATTGATCCAGAAAACTGGTTTTTGTTGAGGTTGAGGACATTAAGTGATGACAGGTTTCCAATTTCAGAAGGGAAAGTTCCATTAAGCGAATTGTCATTCAGAGAAAGCACTATCAGCTTAGAACAATTGAATAGTTCTTCAGGAAGAGGCCCAACAAACAAATTGGATGAGAGTTTCAGCTCTCCCAACTGAGGTAAACTTCCGAGCCATGATGGTACCGGTCCGGAAAGAAGGTTATTGTTTAAATCAATATGGGAAAGTTTCTTGCACAATGAAAGCTCAGCTGGCATTCCTCCAGTGAGTAAATTGCTGGAGAGATCCAACAATGATAGTTCATGGATGTTTCCCAAAGTCAATGGGATTTTCCCAGTGAATTGGTTGTTCCCTAATCTTAGCCTCTCAAGAAAAGGTGAATCTCCCAGTTGGGGAGGAATCTCATGGTCAAATGCATTGTTTGTGACATCAAACGAAAGAAAAGAACGTGAGCTACACAATGCACTAATGCTACCATTCAATCTGTTTTTCGACAGATTCACTCTAGTAAGGTTTGCCAAATTAATCAGAGTATCAGGGAGATTACCTTCGAGGGAATTGTTGTAAAGCATGAGTTGTTCCAAAGCTCTAAGGAATCCAAACGTCAAAGGAATGCCACCAGATAGACTGTTGTCTGCCAAGTCCAGAATAGTTAGTTGATGACAGTTACCCATCGTGGCGGGAATTTCACCCACAAGTTCATTCTGCCTCAGATGAAGAAAATTCAGCTGCTTTAGCCTTCCAATAGTAATGGGAATTTCCCCACTGAAATGATTTCCGAAAAAATCAATCATTTGCAAGCTCGAACAATTGCCAATCTCCAAAGGGATCTCCCCAGATAACTGGTTCTCATAAAGATACAAAATTTCAAGCTTCCCGAGCATACCAACCTCTTTAGGCAGAGTGCCGTGCAAGTTGTTATGGTACACTGCAAGTGTCTGCAGATTACTGAGGTTCCCAAGGAATGGAGAAATTGAACCCACTAAGCTGTTGTTGTGGAGCAAGATATCAGTGAGCCCAAGAAGCCCGTATAGTTCAACCGGTATAGACCCATTGAGCGTGTTGTTGGACAAATCAAGTTGTTTTAAAGATTGACACTGGCTCAATTCTGCCGGAATTTCACCGGAAATTTGAGTCTCGGCTAGCATCAAGTGCTGCAAATTGGTTGTGTTGGAACATATGTTTCTTGGAATGACACCAGACAGAGTGTTGTTTGACAAAACCAAGAAAACTAGCTGGCCCATGTTGCCTAATTCCTCCGGAACACCTCCACTGAGCTTGTTCATCGACAAATCGAGGTTTTGAAGGTTACCCAACTGAGCTAAAGACGTTGGAATTGGACCCTCGAGCTGGTTCCCCATGAAATTCATGTACACGAGTTGACTCAGTTCACCGAGTTCGCTCGGTATCTCACCCGAGAGACTATTGTTGGCCAGGTTAAGAGTTTGGAGATTGTTGAGCCGACCCAAATCCCCTGGGATTGATCCGTTGAGACTGTTGAGAGCAGCGGTGAAGACTGTGAGGCTCGAGCAGTTCCCCAGCTCGGCTGGAATCGGACCCTCGAGTTGATTTTGTTGGAGAATCAAACTGCCGAGTTGTCCGAGTTGTCCGAGTTCTGGGGGTATTGGACCGGTGAGACTGCATGAGGCCAAGCCAAGAGTGACTAAATTGACAAGATTGCCAAATGAGGAGGGAATCGGCCCGGTGAGTCCATTGTCTCCGAGTCGCATGACTCGGACACTCGCGAGTGAGCCGAGCTGAGTTGGGATTGGACCAGTGAGTTGGTTAGAGAAAAGAAGCAAAGACTCGAGGGAAGAAAGGTTGCAGAGGTCAGGTGGAATGGGACCCGAGAGGCGGTTAGAAGAGAGATTGAGGAGGAGCAGGTTTTGCAAACGACCGAGTGAGGGTGATATTGACCCGGCGAGTGACGAGTCAGAAAGGTTTAGACTCACCACTTCAACTGAGCCATCAACCGAGTCTAAACCACAAGAAACCCCTCTCCAAGTACAAAAATTTGGGTTGCTTTCAGACCAATCATGCAAGACTTCTTCTGGGTCCTCCACAAATGATTTCTTTACCTCCAAAAGCACCCCAAAAGTTGAGATACTATCAACCTTGGCCTTGCACAAGACAAACTCAGACGAAAAGCACATGAAAATTACACTGAGAACTGATAAATATCGAACTAAACAAGCCATTTCTATGAAAATTAAGCACTCTTGATGATCAAAGAAGTTCAAAAGAGAGCTTTGAGATGGAGAGAAAAAAAAGGCTCACAACTTGTTTGGAGTTTGACCTATGACATAAATGGGAGAGCTTTATTAATTTGGTTTGTAGGCATTAAAGACAGCTCTATGTTTCTACAATTCTACTGGTGAAGTTGGCGGTGGTTTGAACAAATTAAGAAGGTATCTCTCAATGTTTCTTGAACTGTGGAGGAAGATTGATGGCTGCATGCATTGGAAAGTCGGTTTTTGCAGAGAATTTAAGAGATAAGAATACAGCTAGCTGTCAGTCTGTCTACTGCAGGCTGCAGCAATTGACATTAATGAGCGCACAACTTCTCCTCTGCTCTATACACAGAGAGAGAGAGAAAGTCAAAATGGGTCACAGGAAGAAGATGAAAATATATGAAAAATATTCAACAAACGAGATTAAATACCAAGTAAATGGAGATATGGGGTTACATGGTGGAAGATACAGTGGTTGGGTGACCGACAGGGATGATAGTCGTGGGTTTGCTTGTTATAGTGTGTTAGCTAAAAATGAAAGACCCTAATAAGAAAGTGAGCGGTTGAATTTCCATAATATTCTTCACTGTTTAGAAAATGTACTTTGAAGTTTGAAGCTTTACAAAAGTCAATGCAGTCCCCCACAAACCCTTGTCATTCCCCACGTATGCACAAAACCTTCCAAATCCCAACTCACCACCTTTGCGAAGAAAGGAAATGCTACCATATCATATAGCTTAGGGAAAAAAAAAAAGAAAAAAAAAGAAAGCTACCATTATAGCTTTTGGGAATATTATTGGGTTAAGCTACCAAATCCTTGTGTTTTTTTGTGGACTTTCCACTGTTTGATTGGTTGCATGCAAACCCTGTTGCCTACTCCAAATGCCTTTCTTTCTGTTTTGCCCACTCATTTTTTTAATTTTCTGCTATTAATTATCATGTTAATCAACTTACAATTAATGTTTCTTATAGTACTCTTCCTTTGTTTTGTTCTAGCAAATCCAACCCACTTCAACAGATTATGTGGAGAGAAGTCGTCGGGCATTTCTTAATTCTAGTCTTTGGCAGGTTTTATATGATGTTTGTAAATTGTAACCTTGATCCATCCACCAGATAGATCTTATCTTTGCCAGAAAATTTATCTTATCATCAGGAAATTATTAGTCAATCATCTGGTTTTCGAAAAAAATAAGTTTTAAAGTATTTTTCTGTTGATATGGTGCCACTTTCAACTAATGAAAATCCTTTCACACATACTAGCTAGCTAGAAATTTGAGATCAAACCCTATGTTCATTAGGAGAAAATACTTTGCATGGATGTGTTGAAAGGGTAGAAAAAAAAAACATAACATCATCAATAGTGATCTACTCCATTGAAGTCCCTTTCTACTGCTAAATTTTGACTATTGTATCATTTTGAAATTTGTTTATGGGCACTAGGTAAAACAATAAAATATAGGTGTCATTTTTATGGTTATTGAAAGATCATATATCTTTGTGTAAGATTAGACAAGTTACTGGTTGATTTTTTAAATCAAAGAAACCTCCTATGAAACATTTCATAATCAATTTACACCAGTAAGTATAGCCAAAAGGTCTAAATAAACAACAATGGTTAACCCTTGTTCTAATATAATTGACCAAAAGTTGCATGTAAGGACACAAGTTCTTATGTGTATTGAGAATATATATATACACACACACATAAGGAACCTTTTTTTGGTTGGTGGGGGGGGATTAACAAAATGATCATGACTTTGGTTAAATATATTACTTCGATGTTTTGCAGGCGATACCAGACAAATTTGTTCATGTTTCCTCCTCTTGACAGGTTTAAAATTAGAAGGTGAGGATCTGTTCATCATAAAGGCATCACTAATCTGGTTGGACTTAGTTGTTAAACAACCTCTTATTCTTCTTCCCAACTCTAAAAGTGCTCAAATCATTTGCATATACATGACGCTTTCTTCTTTCAAATATAACTTAATGAGTCTACTTAGCTGCCAAGTATATATCAAGTTGCCACAATAATTGACCCCCTTTGTCCCTCTCTTATCTGTTTCTACCTAAAACATACTCCCAACCATAACTGATCTCGACTACACGAGCTTTTTTAGAGATGGTAATTTGTATTCATGTGTCTGATTCAAGTTGTGTCGGGATTAGAAATAGCAATTCCCTTTCACAATGGCCATTGATTTTCCATTTAAACTCTCTTGTCTGAATGCTCTCTGCAGCTGATCAAGATGTGTACTCAGATTCCTTAGTCAAAGTCTATGACAATAGGTTCACACTTTATTCTGACAAAAAATGACAAAACGTTTTACATAGTGAAAGCATATATATATATATATATACACCACAAGCCTGTCAATTATATGGACAGGTTCTGCGCGTGACACTGTAACATATCGCTACAAAATATATGACCTTGTATGATATCGTAGATTGCTCATATGATTATCCAAAGAATATTATATATTCAATACATTATTACTAATTAATAATAACAAGATTCTTATGAAGAATTAGTTAAATGTAAGACGTGGAAATGAAGAATATTGGTTAGACTTGGACAATATTATAATATGATGAATTAAACTGTGGATGCTGTGTCCAAGAGAATGTGACAAAGATCATGACGATACTTTAAAGACTTAAGACCTTCACCCACTTCCTAAATTCCTCCACAATCACACCCAAATAGCTCTCTGTAAATTAAATCCCATCTTTTCTATATGGTTCCGGTTTGAACCAGCTCATATGGTCTAGTTATGGTCCAAATATCAAAGGTAGCTAGTTGACAAAAATGTTCTATCTTAAAGGAATTATATTGATACACGCAAACAAGAAAAATTTCTGTACTCACGGACGCATTAGATAGGCAGACATCATATCATAACATTGTGTCTGGATTCTGGTAGCTAAGTACAGAGTTTTTCTTCTCGTGCAACACCACAGTCCATCCGTTTTCTGTGCTGCCCACAATCCTGACTTTAATTATTACATGGGCAGCCTTCTGGACGATGTGATATGCACTACCAAAAAAAGAAAAAAAAAAATTAGTGATATAGTTATTTGGGGTGTTTTTCGCCAAAAAAAAAAAAAAAAAAAACGCTCCAATTGATTTAGAAACGCTTGAATAGGAGCACTTGACACACGCCTCAAATGATAGTAATTGAAATTCAATTTAGATACTCTTTTTTCAGTGAAAAACACCTCAAAAATTGAGCATTTTAAGCAAAGTGTTTCTAAATTACGAAGGGGGCGCTTGCACAGTTTGAAAAAAGGGGTCGTTTACACAGTAAAACGTCCCCATATAGCCACATTTTATTAAAATGCTTCTATTTCAAGCGTTACTAAACATGAAATTTTTTGTAGTGATGTCACGTTCAAGTTTGAAAGCATTGGAATATGTAAAATGCAACACGCGAGTACGAGTTGCCACCTCTAATATTAATTTGTAAAACATAAGTTTTGGGCATGGAGAGTTTGAGATCCATCATATGTCACGATATTAAACAAACTATTTTTTGGAAGATAGTTTTTGTGATGTAGAAGTGACGTGAAGTTGAGCTCATAAATTGGTATTCCTACGTGAAACCAAATCAACCATAGTTGGAAGCTAGAGTTGAGAAACAACCAACGGATTTATTCAACTCTCACCAACTCGAATGGATGCCATGTAGAGAAACGGTTTGGCTCAGCTAGCTGTTTGATAGGGTCCAAGATGAAGCAATTATGTGGGCATGGCTGGAGTCCAGTTTTGATCATTTGCATATGACTTGGGGGGTTGGTGTGAACTGTGAAGGACAAGTTCCAAGCAAATTTTTTTGGGATTGGAAAAAGGAAGTGTGATTTGAAGTTTATATACACATGTTGGTGTACAAAAATTAGGCACCAAAAATCTTTCAAGGTCAGTAATAGAATCTGCATTGGTAGTCGGTAGATGTCATGTTTACGTACTTTTGTCACATTCTTTGGACTAGATGATTCATCACAACACCAACTATCGTTTTTGTTTGGCATGTACATGCTAGCATCATTACTCTGGTTGGATTATTTCCTAGGGTCACTAGCTTGGGAATAAGCCCAAGGAATTAGTTGTTCAAATTGTGGGTAGTTATTTTGAGAAATCATTTATAAGATTTACTTGTTCAAATAAATTTTGGACTGCCCAACTATCTACTTGAATGATATGTGAACTATTAAAAATAAAAATAAAAAACGGTTTTGTTCATTAAGCATGTCTTGCCCATAATCTCAAGGTCTCTCCCATGGCAAAAAGAGAAATTGAGGAAGGAGCAACTCTAAAAAATGATAAAGGTTAATAGTGGTGCCTTCTTACCTCCACAATGTTGTTTCAAATGCTTAACTCGATTGAGGCAACTGCAGTGGCTACCCTTCAATAAGAGATTGACATCTCAGCTTTGTACAACTTAAAAAAATGAAACAAACACAACATATCATATCCATAGATGTGAGCTAAGATATATTTTTTTTTAAGTAGATTTGGATGTGATCTAGTGTATGCGTTTGTTTTATTTTCTTAAGTTATACTAAGCTGATGTGTCAATATTTTATTGGAGGGTGAAAAAAATGAATTTGTGCCACAATGTCATAGAACTATAGAAGTTATTCTCCTCATGAGAATTGGAATATGCATGGTGAACAAAATATTGGACAAATTCGTCTGGCCCCTTGGCACCAGTCACTGGATTGGACTATTTAAATCTAGGCTCGCCCAACCCACAAATATGACCCATTAATGCTTTGGGCTTACTTCATCTCTAAGCCTATGATGAATTTCAACCAAGCATGGATATAGCCTATGCCAAGCTTAGTTCATGTCTAAGCTTATACAGTCCCCCTTGAAATTTATTTTGAATACTATGACTGCATATTTTTACATTTTTCAAAAAAAAAAAAAAAAAAAAAAAAAACCACACACACACACGCACATCCTCTTTACCATCTCGTAGAGAGAATTTTTTATACGACTTGTAAACTCGACATAAATTCAGTACGAAATTAGCGAGTTAGGGTTGAAAATTTTGACCATTTAATTAAATGAGTTTTATTAAGGTTGACCTATACATATGTTATGCCAATGCCTTGAGACGACTCAAATCCAATACGCGACATTTAAGGTTAACTATTTTGACATGATCTGCGAATCTAACATGACATTAGGGAATTATTAGGATTGAAGGGTTTTGTCCATTTAATTAAATGGGTCTAGTTAACTAAAGTTGAGCTATATAGTTGTCTTGTATTCATATATATTTCAATACGACATAAACACCGCATGTGGACATGAATTATCCTCCTACCAAACATGCATTCAAAGGTGGCTTCTCGTAAACTAAGGTGTCCAGACTCCAGTATTCCATCTGTCAAAGCCAAATCTCCATTAATGGGGGTGTTCGTGTACTCAATGTGGCAATGTCTGCTGGAGAGCTGGCACGTTCTCATATTATACTTCTTCAACCTGTTTTTTTTTTTGTTCCATAGGCCTTAAACAGTGCTGAAGTCTCATATATATATATTCTATGGCACAGAAAGATCTATTAGAGATTGATCATATCCATTAATTTATAAATAGCATGCGATTTGATTAACACTTATTAGTATATCTTCATTAAACAATTTTGGTGCAAATTATATCCTAATATGCTATCCGTATAGCTTCTATCTACCTCTATTCTTTTATTCCTATTAACGTTGCTTAGTTAAGTTAATATCATGAAAGACAATAAAATAATAGTCAATTTCATACCACTTAATTCCTTCATCAGCAAACATCTAATGGGATTATTGTCAACCCTACATGTAGGCATGTCACCTTTGTTTGAGGATGTGCTTCCCACGTTGTTCAATATACAGAAATATTAACATATTCCCATGTCTTCCAATTACATTATTATGTTATGTATATATATTGTCAAAGTCCACCATAACCCCACAATCGAACTCTTCTCCTTCCTTGGAACAACAATCATGAATTCATCAATTTCAGTACTCCTCATTCTCCTCCTTGGTCTACACTTGATTTCGGCCGCCTCCGCCCACCCCGGCGAGGCCGATGATGTTTTGAAGATTCATACGTTGTCAGAGACATCGCCTTTCCAAGACTGCCTTTCATTTTCTTATTATAATCAGAACTGTCCAGATGCTGAAGCCATTATCAACAGAAAATTAAAAGAATGGTTTCAAAAGGATTACACCCTCGCTGCCAGTCTCATTAGGTTGCACTTTCATGACTGCTCCGTTAGGGTGAGAATTACTATATAGTTATATATATTGAAATTTAAGTCATTTATATATATGTTGAAATTTATGCATTGGTTTTCTTGTTATGCAAGGTAGGGTTGTGATGGTTCGGTGCTTTTAGACCATGAGGGAAGTGAAAGGACGGCAGAAGTGAGCAGGACACTTAGAGGATTCGAAGTGATTGATGATATTAAAGCGGAGATTGAGAAGAAGTGCCCGCATACGGTGTCTTGCGCAGATATTCTGACAGCAGCTGCTAGGGATGCCACTGTTTTTGTTGGAGGTCCTTATTGGGCGGTCGAGTATGGAAGGAAAGATGGCGTGGTTTCTCTTGCCAAAGAAGCTGAATCAGTGCCAATGGGTCACGAAGACGTCACTTCTATGATTGAGTTTTTCCAGTCCAAGGGTTTGAATGTCGTTGATTTGGCTATTCTTTCAGGTGAACCATGCAACTATATATATATATAGCCCATATATATCATAATAGAAGTGCAATTGGTGTTAACGTGTTGGGTTCGGGCCGTATTGAGGCATAATTCGACTCATTAATTAAACGGGTAAAACTCCTAAACCCTAACCTGCTGGATTCGCGGGTCGTGTCAAAATTTGTCAATCCTAGTGTCATGTGTCAGGTTCGGATTGTATCAAAACATGAGTATAAGACTATATAGGTCAACAATAACTCGACCTATATATATATATATATATATATATATATAAAATTAAATGGGTCAAAACCCCTCAACGCTACCCTACTAATTTAGGGGCATTACTAGAATATTAAGAGAAGGGGGGGAAGGGGGAGGTAAAAGTTAATTTTGGGGAGTCAATTTCATAAAAATACATAAAATTTAGAAGAAGAAAAAAATTGAAATTTTTGTGGCAAATTTTATAAAGGTAGAGATATTAATGGTTCCACCCCTGGGCTAATTTCGTGTTGAATACGCAGTTGGGACTATTAATATATCACTCTTATGCCCCTAAATTTGTACCACCTACAAAATGTTGTGCAGGGGCACATACCATTGGAAGGGCTTCATGTGGTTCCATCCAACAAAGGCTCTTTAACTACAGCGGGACACCAGGGAAATCAGATCCATCAATTGATCCAAAATATTTCAACTTTTTGAAAAGAAAATGCAGATGGGCATCGGAATTGGTTGAGCTTGATGCCACAACCCCAAAGACCTTTGATGCAGTGTACTACACCAATCTTCCAAAGAAGATGGGGCTCTTATCCTCAGATGCCAAGCTGTTTTCTGATCCAAGGACTGCACCTCTTGTCAATGCATTGGCTTATCAGCCCTCTCTCTTCCTGTACCAGTTTGGGGTGTCCATGGCAAAGCTTGGGAATGTGCAGGTCCTCACAGGTCCACATGAAGGCGAAATCAGAGCCAAATGCAATTTTGTCAACTCTCATAAATAATTTCTTAATTAATTAATTTCTATACTATATATCATGCTTTCTTTTGTTTCACTTAATTGGTACTTTACAATTTGTATTGCTGTTTCTGCTGCTACTGCTATATGATGACATTGTCATTTAAGAAATAGAATAACTTTACACTTGTGCAATTTACTTCTTATATCTACCATTTTTTTTTTTTTTTTGGTTGGGAATCTCTTGCATGTTCAGTTTGTTTGTTGCTGCTAAGTACATGATGTTTGGTATAGCGGGGTTTGGTATAGCGGGGTAATTCGTATTCGTATGTTGGGTTTGGGTCGTGTGAGATAAACCAATATATATAAGCCGATCTATTTAATAAAATGAGTTAGACCTCAAATTCTAATTAAGAAGTGCTAGAGAGCCAAAGAGCAGGAGCCCAAATTCTTTCTAAACTGACGTGGCAAGAATTTTAAACACCCCAGACAGGTTGTTTAGATTTTTTTTTTTTTTTTTTAATTTTAAAATTCTTGTCATGTTAGTTTGGAAAGAATTTTGGCTCCTACTCTTTGGTTCTCTAACACTGCTCATTCTAACTTGCTAAATGCGTGTTAGGTTCGTGGGTTGTATCAAAAAGTGTCAACCCTAAATGTTATTTGTCAAATTCGAGTCGTGTTGAAACATATGTATAAGACTATATGATTTAATTTGAATTAACTTATTAATTACTTATCAAATTTGCGGAATTAATTAGTCCATGATAAGATTCAAGCAAGTAGCATTGACAACTGAAATTGTCGCAGATGTTTAACCCTTTGCCGGCCACAACTTTGTGTTTATCTGGACTATAGCTTTTTAAGTAGCATGGGCCATGGCAATCTGAGGAGAGTACGACACCTTTTAGGCCTAGAAGCGTGATCTATTGGGCTTTTTCTATTTATGGGCTTAAAATCCTCTTGGGGTTGAAGAAGCCATTATTCGGCTTTGAAGGAAGGAAGCACAGAAGCCCTTGACCATCGGTTCCTTCTATTTTTTGGCCTGACTTCATCATTCATATATATTATATATTATATATATATAGGAGCTTAATGAACCTAAAAATAGTCAACTTTGATGATGGCAAATTATTATTTATCGCTACTTCTTAAGATAATAAAGGACTTTTTTTTTTTTTTTTTTTTTGGGAAATCTTTCATATTCATTCATTGAAAAAATATTAGAGCATAAAGTTCTGATAAATCATAGTCAAAGCTATGAAGTTACAACGTCATAGAGATAAATATAAAAATCTTACAATTAAATCTTATCTATGACTTTAACATTCGCTAACTATGTCCAAACTTACAATTATATAATAGATATGTTCTACGCAGACTCAATCTAATACATAGTTAGCCCATATTTTCAACTTTTATTTTCTCGGTCATAGGAGTAAAACCCTAACACCAAAACTAATCTTCTTTGACCTAAAAGCCAGGATAAAAACCTTCCCCCCAAAGATCGCTCATGAAAGTAGATTTAAGGAGAAGTCAAATCTTTATTAAAAAAAAAAAAAAAAAAAACAGCTACAACAGCCAGGAATATGAAGGCGAAGCGCACTGGCCGGTGCATGATGGGATGAGATGGAGCCATTTGCATCGATGGGCAGCTAAGGAGCCAGAGAGCACAGTGGGCTGGTGTGTGGTTGAGCGAAACAAATTGAAAAGACTAAATCTAGATTTGAAAAAGTAGATCTTAAGTTCAACTGATTCTGGGAAGACGAAGAGCGGCGTTGCACGGTGGAGGGCATATGGAGGCAACGCAGTATAAGTAAATGGATGGCTGGAATAACTGAATTGGTTAGAAAAACCAAAAAAAGTGGAGAGAAAAGGAGGATGGAGCAACCTCCTCCGATATGTTTTTTTTCTCATAGAGAAAACCTAGGGCCGGCTACCACATGGAAATTTTTTTTTTTTTAGATAATAAATGAATTGATCATTGTAGTTATTGTTGTAGCACAAACCGTAGACAATGTTTACATCATACCATCACCAACTCCAACGAAATAGTTATGTTTGATTTTTCAACTCAGATTTGATATAAAAATATGTAAAGCTTGAGCAAAAAGTTTGCACTAGGTTCTTTTTGATATTTTAATGCATCCTTCAACACATGTTCAGGGTTATCGGTGACTGAGCAATTTTCCGTACTACATTTTTACCTCATTTTTATTTTATTGGTATGATATGATAGTCTATTAGTTTTTTGATTTTTTTTTTTTTAATTTTAAATAAAAAGAGTGTAATATGTAGCATTACTTCTAGCTACTTGAATTATGTATTGTTTTTGATATATATATATATATATATATATATATATATAGTTTGCTTGACTCCAGTCTCCATGCACCCATTTGGTGAGTGGGCTCTACTTGGTCCTCCTGGTAGGGGACTATGGCTTTGCTTTCAAGGGCGCGCTTACTGTCATAAAGGTCAAACAAAAGATCACCCTCTCTCTCTCTCTCTCTCTCTCTCTGACACATACACATTCTTTTTCCCCTCACAGTCACCACCCCAAGACATGTTAAAGCAATACATCTCCTCATCACCTCAAAGGCATTGTTAAAGCACTTCACCACCCTTGCTTTCCTCTTTTTCTTCTCTCTCTCTCTCTCTCTCTCTCTCTCTCATTTGAATTCTTATAATAAGCCCTACAAGGTATCAGTCTCAATATGACCTCTCTTTCCCATCTATCTTCACCTCTGAGCTTTAACATATATGCCCAACTCCAACCCTTGATGACTTAATTAATACCCGTTGAATGATTTTCTATATATTTTCATTTTGCATGGCTAGTGATGATGTTCTCACTCCCTACCTCACCTCTTTGACCCTCTTCTTCTGCCTACTACTTCTCTCTGATTCTACCATGGCCGACATGAAAGATAGCTTCCCGCCACCACCTCTCACCAACATTGGAGATGGAGCTGCCTTGAAGAGAAACACCATGGAATTTACTTCAAGAAGACATGGCGCTGCCAAGTCCAAGACCGATTCAACATGCAAAACCGTCTCAACGGCTACCAATGGCGCCATCCATGTTGGAAGAAGAGGAAGTAAACCACCATTGCCATGGCAAGAAAAGATGTTCAATGCCAGTGAACATGAAGTTCCAAGTGGTCCAAATCCCATTTCGAATAGGTAAGTGAGTAAGAAAAAACAAAGAAAAAAAAAGGGTTTTTTTTTTTTTCTTTCCATCTTTGTGGTTTGTGTTTTTGGGATTTATATATATTATATATATAGAGAGAGAGTTTTAGGGTTACTACAATAGTGAAATATCTCTACAGTTTATTCTTATTATTGTTTTCCAAACAGAACCTACCAACCAATCATTTAACCATGAAGATATGTATATGAGATTCTAGTGTTGCTCTTTGGTTTCTTCATTTGTGGAGTACTCATCATTATGCCGCCCTCCTCTTCACCTACTAATGTGTTTCCTTTCACTTTTCTTTGTGGATGAAAGGGATTACTGTTTTTCTTATATATGATATATATATAATATAATTATATGAAGGATATTCTTGCCTTTTGGCACTGTTTGATTTGTATGTATGATTAAGAGAAGCACTTATTTAACTACTATAGACAAGAGTCGGTTCCCATTACTATATTCATTTACAACTTCACCGAAAGAAGAAAAGACAATGCTCTTTGCCTCTTTGGTATAATGGAAAAGACAAGAATTTTTTTTTTTTTTTAAAAGGCAATTATTCCGGGCAAAGCCCAAAAAGAAAAATTAAAAAATTAAAAGTATATAATAAAAAGTTATCACTAAAATACCTTGAATTAGGCTGGTAATTTTTGCAAATCCGACAAAAAATTAGTAGGTTAGAATTGAAGAGTCTGACCTGTTTAATTAGATGAGTTGTGTTAAGGTTTACCTATATATGTAGTCATATATTACCCAAATTCGACATGTCATAACATATGTGACAATAATGATTGAAATTTTTTCATACGACCAACAAACTCAATACAAAATTAATGGATTAGGGTTTAAGAATCTAATCCGTTTAATTAAATGTTTAATGTTAAAATTGACATATATAGTCTTATTCTCATAATTTGATACAAACCGAACCTAATACGTGAACACGAATTATCACCCATATTTTAAATTGTTCTAATATATGAATTTGGGTAGTCAATTTTTCTTGGATGTGCTTTTGTTTGACTCAAGGTTGTTGACTATATATATTGGCCTATATATCCCCACTCTTGTTCTCTATCTCTGCGGCATGATATCTTCATCAAATTACAAATAAAATAGGAAATGGGTTGTTCTCTATTGTACGTTGTACTCTTTTTGTAGAGAGTTTGATGCTAAAAAATGCTTAATACGTACGAGCTAGTCATGGGTTTATTTTGTTTTATTTTTATTTAAAGATGCCATTTAGATATCTTGGCTATTATATAGCCCGGTTTATTAATGATTTTTGGAGGTTATTTTTTGTTTGAAAATATATTCTTATATGTGGTATGTGAATATTTTGTGTTTTTAATGTTTTGTTTTGAAAAAAGAAAAAAAAAAAAAAGAAAAGAAAAAGGGGAGAAGAAAAACCTTTTTATAAATTAACCATTAAAAAGATAGATGAAAAGTATATATATATAAGAGATCATGTATAATTAAACAACATGGTTTTTTTAAGAAGAAAAGAGAGAGAAAGAGACAAATGAGTCGTTGTTTAAGGGTGGAGGAGGGTACGTATTGTAATTTTGGAAGCATGATGAGGGAATCAAATATGGTAATGGATAAACAAAGGGGAAAGGAGACATAATGATTCAAAAAAATGTGTGGGTTTGAAGCTTTTGTTTTGGACGAGACTGCATGCAATAATGAAAGGGAAAATCAAAGAGAGAAAACCCCCTCCCCCATTGTTTTGCGTGTAAAGTCATACGGATCTGGCATCCAAAGCACTGCTGAAGGGTCTCTTTCCTCTCAATTTCCTCATCAATTCCCACCACCTTTAAATTTAATTCAATCTGTAAATGCATGTCGCCTTCTTTGATCAAAAGCTGGAAGCCTGGACCAGACCATTAAAGGGTGCTCTCCGTCGTCATCCGCCGATTCCAAATCTCCTGTGTTTTTATCCTCTTGGCTGCTTCCCTCTCAAACAAAACTGCTACTTGGCTTTTTTGGCTCTTGTTATTTTTATATCAAATATTTCTGGGAAAAGCAAATGGATACTCTGAAAGAGAAAGGCTTTCTTTTATCATCATTCCTATGGCTTTTTATGATTGCTCATGGATTCCTATGGGTAATTTTAATCATTGATAATTCTGAAGTGTGTGCAATTATAGAATCTCATTATGAAGGAAAGAGATGAAAGTAAATCAATCTAGCTCATATATTCACAATGATTTATAAAAAGCTATCACTAAATTGTAAATGTGTGGTACTAAAAAAAAAAGGGTGGTAATGTGACACGGTTTCAGAATAAAAAGTTATAAATTTGAATTTGTTTCCCTAATTCTACTTCCATTTCAATTGAGTATTTTATGTATATATTGAGTTTCAATTATTAAAAAGAAAGAAGTTCTGAGTCCATACGTGACAGAGTGTTTATATTAATTAAATAAGACGTACACCCATGCTATTTTAATGTCATATATATTTGGATTATGGAACAACTTTTTGTTCACTTTATATTTGATCAAGCGAAACAAAAAATCTCATAATCAAAACTTTAGTAGAGAGGTGTCTTTTGACTTATGCTCATAGAGTTTTCTAAATACCCATATCTCATCCCACTCCAATACCATTGCGTTGATGTGATAATTCCCACGGCCAAGTTATCTACCCTTGAGTTTTATTTATATGTTTATAAAAGTTGATCTAAGGATTGATGAATATTGCTACACCAGCCCAATGGTATGAGAGTGAAATAGGAGATGAGTATATAACATTACTCATACCCATAATGCCTTATAGATAGAATACACAACCTCGGTATTTATAGGTTAGGTCAAAGAGCCTCAAATATAATTCTACCTTAATTGTTTTTTCCATCAAGGAATAAGAATTTAATTCTAATTATAATTCCACAAATTATTTCCTTATAGGAATAAATTACCAAAAACTTTGAATTTGTGATTAATTAAACCACACTAAATATCATATGGCATATGGGCCACACTTTATTAGTAAATTTCTCACTGGATAATCCCATTTAAACTGCTAGAAAGACAAATATATCACAGCAATTTGGTACATGCAACTTCACTAGAATAGAAAAATTGATTTCCAAAATGATTATAGGTTTACACATCTAAATCATACGAAGAATATCAGACCTAAACCTCTTTTATAACTTATTATTAACACCCATGAACAAGCTGTAAAAAGAGTTATAAAATAGTTGCAAGTATAATATTACTTCTTTTTTTTCTTCTAATTAAGTATAATATGACTTAAATCATATGGAAGTACGACCAAATGGTTCTACCATCATGAGAATTGGGAATTGGGGGCATGGTCTATGGAATGAAAAAACATTTTCATATTGTCCAGGTAGAAAATAGTTAGATCGATCTGTTTAGTAGTCTATCCGCATAAAAAATAATAATAATAAAGGCAGAGATTGGGGCAAAAGGAAAAATCTCCAAATTGGCACAATAAGACAGTACTAAATATCTTTATCAGGCTCGTAAATGCCAAAATCTCTAATGCAATAATGAAGCCAATTCAGTGAAAAATATGATTAGCATATATATAGGGGCATCATGATATGTAATAGAGGGCATGCATGCACACAATAACGTCAAGGGGATAAGACAAGGAGAGACACTGCCGGCCATATGATGAGACAGATTGCTTGACTAATTGATCATGGTGTTTTCTAATGGCATTTGGTAGTGCATGTTTTTGTGTTTTCAAAAACATCGGTTTGAAGACAGATTTGAACTTCTCGATCGTGAGGATCACGCTAATGACAAGGTGAACATGCTTCCGACTACGGTGGCTTGTTGTGAGTTTTTGATTTTGTACGTTTATTCTCTCAATCAGCAACTATGGAAGTTTGTGGAGTTTTACCAAAGCAAAATCTTGTAGAAGGACACTTGGAAGTGATAATTTAGGTTACCGTATGGCCATACCATTTACTAGAAATCCCTAAACCCCACTCAAAATTCACTAAAGCTTGCTACTCAACGGTTTATAAAGGTCTATTCACCCTTAGGATGGACGGTGTTCGGCAAGTTCCCTCTCCTCGGAGAATTGCTGACCACCGATAGTCATCTGCTTAATTGACTTGTGATAAGAGGACTATAGAAGAAAGGGTATCTTCTTATAGACGGTCTTATCTATTTAGATTTAGCTCATAAGAAAAGCTATTTATGAGAATATATCATCTTCTATATCATACCCTTGACCTCTAGTCCTTGCCATAAGTAAAAGCGACGGACTCTATTTTGCACACTCCCCCCCCCCCCCGCGCGCACTCTCTTGCCTATTGTGTTCTGTCAAATAACTCGTTGAATTAGGCACCAAAATGTTTTCCGCCAGCATCTTCATTCTTCAACGAGTCTCCCCACTATTTGTTTATTGTCTAGATTATGTACGAGCAACGTACAACTTCATGTTCAAATATCACGCTCCACCATGCCTAAAAGCAAAGCCATATATATGTATTTGTAACATCAAGATTATTCGATCAACAACTTTCCGTCGTAGTGAAAACGTTAGCTAGGGAAAAGCATGTTTAAGTCAAGACAGAGACACATAGATTTTGATGATCTTTGCCTTTTTTTCATTTCTCCCCACCTCTTTCTAAGGTCTACATGTCTATAACAGGAGGGTAACGTCGTTTGCTTTTGGCAATCAAAGCATCATTCTGTCGTTGCTTTTGATTTTGAGTGAGTTTTTAACACTTTAAGAAGCTTTTGTAACAAAGACTCAACCCACCCTACAGGCTACAGCAGCTTGACTTGACTCTGCCCCAATGAGATACTGTAGCTGTAGATAGAACACAAGTTAGAAACCACTCAGCAGTCTAGTCATCCAGAAAGAGAGCAAAAGAACTACTTGTCTCCCTTGATAAAAGTGATTAAAGTGAACATATATAGCTTTTCTTTACCAAAAGTTAATTTGTGATGGGTGATTATCATTATGATCTGCTAGGGTTAACAGTAAATCTAGACTGCATGGTTTGGTGAAATAAAATCGTAATCAAGACCCATGGTGTGCATGCTCAATATTTGAGAACACCCACTTGGATTGGCCGTCAACAATCAATATGAATTCCCAATAATTTTTTGTTTAGATTACTAGCAATTCAGGCAAAAAATGAAAGAAGTCACATAAAACCCACCTACTCCAGCAAATGAGCGAACTGTCTAAAACTTATCTAAATAGGTGAACCTTATAAGAGTTCTCTCATATTTGCTACTCAAATTACTAGCAATTCGAGCAGCAAAATTACTGAGAACCTCTATCCTTTCAACAATGATATTTGCCGTGTGAAAAAGCAAAACAAGTGAATATCATGATCAACTAGCCATTCACTAAAACCAATTTAGAGTGGTGTCATTTTGTCTTCCACTACGTATACACAAACTTTATTTGGCCTTATCATTATGAGATTTTGTCACAGCATCATCTGATATTCCCTTAACCTTGCAATCATAGTTGGAGCCCTTTGCATGAAATCCAACCTTCATTTGATTAATACAGTTATAAGTCCTCATACGATAATGATCCAGACAAATCTCAAAATTGCATCTCACATTCCTTCAAGCCAATAAAAACTATCTCAAATCCCATAGACTTCTACTTGGAAGGTACATGTTATGCTCAACTACTACTCTATACATCAAAACTGCAAGGGAAAAATTCAAAACTAATATTCTGCAGCCCTTACAAGGAAAACTCAGCTGAAACGGGCCAAGCACATTACTCTTTCACCCTGCTTACATCGATAGCTATCTCTTAGGACGAAAAGATGGCATCGCCTGTTGATTTAGTTCGCAAAGGCCCTCTGCGCTGTTAGTGTTGTCATGTTGTGCTCATCCATATCAGAGAAAATCTAATGCTTTGCACGTTTGAGGGGAACTGCTTTTCAGAGCCAGAATCTCACCACCAACTATACACTTGAGACAGATATCACTGCTTCACTATAAACTTATGACCAATGCATGTAAAACAGTCCTTCATGGGATCCCAGCCATGCCTCCAAACCATATCTCTGCTGATATAGATACTCTGGATAGCTTTGTCTTTCATCTCGCACTCCCATCAATCCTACACAGGAATTGAATACTAATAAGTTTCTAAATTGGAAAAATAAAATATGTCAAAGAGCATCTGAAATATTATTAGGATGAGAAACTAAGAAGAAATCTATATACTTTCAGCACTATGCCAGCACATGGTTGAAGGGACCGAATTAGAGAATTTTTCCTCAAAGAGCAATTCACCAGACTTGATACTCCAGAGCCGTAATTTGCAGTCCTCTCCACCTAATATGAATACAATGTCAGAAAAGCTCAAATTTCTGAGAATGCCACCAGTTAAATAGCAAGCACTTGAATACCTGACATCACAAATTTCTCGGATGGGTCAACTGCAAGCTGTATACGGGTATGAGAGTTAACAAGCCCTTCATAAGATTGAACGGCCCCTCTCTGGATTAGACGATGATCATATAGTTTTACCTGGAAAAGAATGCAAGCCTAGGAATGAAAATCTCCCTCTCTCCCTTTTTGGATGGGCCAACCATAACACAAACTTGAAACTGAATGTGGAAATCTAAGTACATACATACATACATATATATACTGGAAATTTAATTGCAATAATTATTATTACAATTAGAATACTCATGAAAAAACAACTGCAATAAATGCAAAGAGGAATCTTTCACCCAGTAGCAAAGGGTTTGAACCAAGATTTCCAGATGGAGACATTATTTTAAGCTAGCAGCAATGGAAATGTACATATCTCCTATGAAGCATGTATTGCTGCTAGCATAAAATAATGTCTACCATGCGTGTGCGATACATTTTTTACAAGGTTGTTCCAATGTTGCAATCATACATAGAAGGATTAGCTTAGACAACAACGTTGACATTAGAGAATGTCATGGTTAGATAATAATCATTTCGCAGAATAACCAATGTCACTGGAGCATGTGATTAGAGCTAAACATATAAATCTGTAGTGTTAATATGAAAGAGGAAGCAAAACAGAGACCAAGAAAATATCATCTTTTTGTTATTGGAAATGAGTCCCTCCATTCGTTAGAGCATTCAAAAAAAAGTCCTCTCAAGGGGAGGTAAGAAGACATGGGAGGCAGAGGGAAATCGTGCATGTCTTGAGAATTACATACGATATACCCAAATCATGCCAATCTCCATTTTTTTTTTGTGTTATTTCTGCAATATAGTTAGAGGTCCTTCTAACTAGGAGATAAAAAAAAAAAAAACAGAATTTGTAAACTGAAAGTTCATTACAATTATGTATATCAAAACGTTGGAAAAAAAAAAAAAAGAAGCAAATAATTATTTTTATAAAAATGTAACAGGCCTGAAAAAAATTGAAAATTTTAATTTCCCATTAATGTAGAGCTAAAAATTACTATATTGAACCATAAGTTTCTGATTGATAGGCAACAAAAGGAAAGAAAATAGAAAAAATACCTTCTGAATCTTAAAATCATGGCCAAATACTATTAAAGATAAACACTTTGCCCAAGGCTTAGCCATAATAAAAATCCCATAAAAGATCTCAAGTACAGCTTGATTATCTTATTAGATGCTCTTCATGCACACCTCAAACTGGTTTTGGAGAGAGGGATAGCCACTGCCAGAAAGGGAATAAGCGGAGAATGAAGGAAAGCCAACAAGACATACTTATGAGTTACGTCTTGTGTTTTAGAAAATGAAATCTTTTGGCTTTTAGAAACTTTTGGAGACCAAAATTTTATATTTTAGAAAAATTAACTACACTTGTTTCTAGATTTTTTGGGCTAACTTTTTAGTTGTATAAGAGCCAAATATATATATTAGACTTTTTGGAGGACTTCAAGAACTTTTGGGGGGCAAAGGCCCCTTAACTCCGCCTTTGCTAACAATAACAGAACAATTCAATTTTTATTGTTATGCTCAATACAGGAACATATTAAGCAAATAGAATTCTAAAAAGAGAGCAAACACTTACCGATCCATCCATGGAGCTTGCCAAGAAGTAGTGGTCATCAAACTGAAGTGATACCAAACTAGAGTTCCAAAACCAAAGTAAAAGTTATAAATGTAATAAAAAAGACAATTTGAAGGAAAAAAGAAGTCCATAAGATGTTGCCACTAACCTAGAAATAGATGAAGGCATTTTTACATTACATGAAGGATATATGTTTCCAGAGAGCTGCACAACAAGAGATCTAATTCCATTATCCAAAGCTTCACCAAAAAGCAGCTTCAAACAGGTTCTCATGGGATAGTTCATCAAATATAAGTATAGAAGTTTCAAAAAGATCAATTATAAAAATAAATTATGAAAAAGCTGTAAATATGTGGAAACCTAAGTTACCAACCACAGAAAACAGAATCAATACAGTGCCCAAACTTATTCCCAGTTAGCTCCTCATCACTTTGAATCACAGACTAAAACACAAACATGGAGAAGGAGAACTTGTTGTCTCAAGTCAGATTATGAAAAAATTAGTGTTTATTTGAACGTACTTGAAGACTTAAAAACTGATTTATTAACAGGGAAGAGACATTAAAATCTACAGTATCTTCACAATAAATATCCACATCAAAAAAGAAATGTTTGGTGACAGAACTTCTGGGTCTCAAAATGAACACATAAAGATACACTCATGCAAAAACGAAATTAGTTTAATATTTCCTAAAGAAACTTCATACCTCAAACAATTTCCTAGTAGAATTTCCAACAGTTTTATCCAAAGGTGCATGAGTTATTCTGTGTCTAATAAGTCTGGCAGAACTCCCCACCTGTTTCTCACGAACGTCCACGGTCACAATTACCCCATTCCTGAGTCCACATAAAATAGCATTTCCCTGCAACAATAAATAAAAGACATCAGTTTCAAGAATATGGCTGCAAAAAAAGAAACGAAAAAAACACATACACACGCACAAAAAAAGAAAATATTCTACCTTCATGTCATTATAAATAGTTATTTTTATTTTTTATCATATAATAGAAATGTATAAAACCAAAATATAAAAATCACCCACGATCCAAAGGCTTAGTCCATTGAAGTATAGATGTGTATGATTTCATCAGGCAACTCAAATACACATCTACTGAAGCTCAAATGTTGCACAAATTACCGATTGAATAAATTGTAGCGCAAAGACATCACTTTTACTACGACACACCCATGATCGTACTCCAGTTTCCAAATCCACTAAAGCAGCTCCAAGATTAGTACCTATAACAATCAAAAGACAAACTTTAAACATCCTAACAAATGTAGACTGAAAGCATTCTAAGGGAGAAATTACCAGCTTCAATTTTCCTCACTAGATTTCATTTACTTCCAATTTTTATTTCATGACCCAAAAATGAAGTACAGTTCACAAGTGGACGCAATTGCTACAATATAAAATAAGGCCAAGTATTTATAAATTCATGTCAAGAGCGACCCACTATTATCCTTTTGCTACAAGAAGACAGGAAAGTGAAAAACCAATATACCCTTATGGGAACTTAGTCTCAGTATTGGAGAAGTTTGCATATAAGCGAACATGAGGATAAACTAAAGACTAAAATCTTACCTAAAGAGAAAAAGGGGGGTTTGAGAGAGAGAGAGAAGAAAAAAACTTGCCAGTTACTGCTTGACTCCCATTAAAATTGCAATCTGCAGTCCAGACTGTACAATCGAAAGAAGCAACCTTATGTATTCTTTGACTTATAGTACGGATATTTGAATCAAGCTCTAGTGGTTCAATGAGTTTAACAATATAGAGTGATCCACCTGATGTCTCTGATCCCAGAGTACTTATCCTGTTTTCTTATGTCAAGGCATTACAACTGCAAAAGTAGATTTTCCTTTTCAAAAATGTAATGAAGATTGTTTCAACAAAGAACATGTTAGGTATTAAGAGTATAAAGGGTACGTCAAAAGTGAACCCCACCATATAAACTATACAAACCATAAAACAAGTAAACATATAGAAGCAAGTTGAGAATCAAATGGCAGGGCCCCCATGAAAAACTTCTTTACATGAAGACCAAAGAGGTTACGATAGGGACTACAGAACTATCCAGTACTCCAAGAGAAGCTATAAGAACATTGTATAAGGAATTAAAAAGATAAACTACTTACTTCTTCCGACAATTACACTAGAAAGATGATTCCTTACAGTGATAAAGCCACAAAGGTGAAGGGCATTACCCAATAAATCACAAATCTGCTAAAAGATTTGGATCAAACTGCATATGAATACTAAACAAATAAAACAAGAGTTTGGGAAATATCCAATTCCTAGAAATTCAATTAAATAGATATGAAAAGCTCGATAAAGATTAAAAAAAAGAAAAAAAAGAAGAAGCAATATGACAACAGAGGTTTACTAAAATTTGAAAGGATACAGCGCTTCCTGGATGTTTGAACTATCATCCATTGTGGAAGAGTGCTTTCTGAACAATTTTATACAAGATATATTTGATGACATTTGTAATGAAGCTCCAGCAAGTCTCTGAATATGCCCAGGAATTCTCACAAACTCTGCATCGTTTTCTTTAATTAAAGGCCACACACGATCTGGCATGCATTTTACCCCGTAATCAAAATGTTGTCTAACTTTTCCAACTTCAACAAAACTGCAAGAGTACAAAACTTCATATGCAATAAATTGTAATGGACTTATTATGCATAAAAATTAAATATTCATAAAAACCATACAAAAACTTGAAATTTAGGAGCACTATTACAGAAATGTTATTGTTATATCATAATAACAATAAAAAACTGATAAGTTTAGCTTTTATAAAAACTGAGCATTATGCTGTCCAATTTGCAGCACCATCACATAAAAGCTTTTATATCATGGCAACAATCAGAAACTAACAAGTTTAGTTTTTCTAAAAAGTGAGCATTACTCTGTACTCTGAAAAGTAGTAGTACTAAAATTAAAATAAGGATGCTGGCTCTGCAAAAGCACATAGTGGAACTTCTAAGGCAAGAGAATACCAATTTCCTGTGTAAGAGGAGAGAGGGTTAAGGAGGAGGAGGTTGTAGGTTACGCCGAGGCAGTGCTAGATGTGAAATCGTGCTATCACACTATGGGGATCTCCTTCAGGGGTGATGAGAAGGGTTTTCCAGTTTCTGCTTCTAAACCTAAAGGGAGTAGAGAGCTTAAGAATTTAGAGTGCTCGATTAACTTTGATGCTAGGGGGATTTTTCTATCTATTGGGTTTTTGCAAGTGTTTTCTTTGTTTTTTTTTAAATTTTGATGTTTTGGTGTCCTTCTCGACTTCCTGTATGCTTAGGAGTGCCTTATGCTTTTTATGATATTTCTTTGATTACCTATGAAAAAAATAAAATTTCTGTGTAAGAGAAAAAAGGGCAGACAACAAACTATACCAAGTTTACCAACTGAGCCACATTAAAAGCCTAAAGTATCGCAACCAAGGTATCATCAATCTAGTAGGGTAAAAGATCTGAGTAGAATTTGATCTGACAATGGAGCATAAGACCACTGGTGGAAAATGTAACCTAGAGCCATAAAACACAAAGTAGAATACTAATACAATCACAAACATGTCAAGGCTCCATTCTCTCTATATAAAGACAACTTTGAAGAAGAGACATTGAAATGTTAGGAGAACATGCCAATAGTAATAATAGTGACATGAAGATATCATTATGTGGACTTATCAAAAGAAGATATGTGTAACATTGTAATATTGTATTATTATGATATTTTTTTTCACAACGTTTTTTCATGGTTCCACAAACTTCAAAGTAATAGGCATGTCTTTGATAGTGTATTCTAAAAGACATAAGAAAGCACTTAATGAAACAATAATAACCTCAACATACACTATCTTATGGTATAGATGTATCTTTTACACCTAAGCTTAGACGGGAAGGGGGGGAAGGAAAACAAATTCCCTTCAACTCCTTATAGCAGGATATATTATTTGAAATTACGGATGAATGACACACCATGAGCAGTCGAGGTCTATAAACGCCACATTACAGACCCATCTAAAATGTACTAGATATGTCTACTCAAGGTCCCAAATCAATACTCAGTATATCACATGATAACAATTAAGAAGCCACTTAAATAATCTTGGACTATATATGTAATAAAAGATTATAAGCTGCATTTAGCATCTAAAATTCCTTAATATGGGACCCAACAGTTCCCTCCACTCTCTTTTTGGCAACGCAAAAATAGGGTAGAAAAATCTATCCTGAATGGAAGAAAAAAATAAGTATAAAAATCAATGCATTGTTCAACTATTCTGAAGTCGTCCAAAAAAGAAAAAAAAAAATGATTAATGAAAAATAATCACTTCCACTTTTTTCTACCTCCTAGCAAAATCAGGTTACCTGAATGAAGTGCCTTACATAAGTCATAACGTTCAGTTGTTAAAAGGACATTTCATTTTATAATGCTGCTGGCACAACAATAGCACATGAGTTGTAAATATTTTTTCTGACATGTTCCACTTCTAGAATCTTAGGACCCAGAAGACAGTAATTATTTATTCAAGCGACCATAGCTTATGCAAAACCTCAAATGTCAAGGAATGTCTTAAAAAGCTTGCATAATTGTTAGAGCATAAAGGCATAAGTGCAACATTATGCAATTTCAATATACCTCAAAGAGCCATTTGCACCGCCTGTTAATAGAACATCAGTTTCAGTTTGACCCTCGGGTGTCTGTACATCAATGTGTATTTGTTCCAAAGCACCATCAACAATCTTATCCGTTTCACTATACTTCCACACCTGCAACATACAAAAAATAATAATATCAACAAAATAAAGTATAATGCAACTCATATATTACAAATTTCAAAGATCAATTCACTATATCCTTAAATGACATTCTGAAACAAGCCACATCAACCTTATTATGATGATATAATTTCCACATGCATGACCAGTTGACCAAGAGAGAGAGAGAGAGAGATAATTGTACATAATCTCACTTGGCCAGTAAACCCCGTCATAATCAATAATCATAGATAGATTTAGACGATGATAAAATACAATTTAGATGACTAGTACTTGTTAAAGAAAAACAAAAACATAATACCTCAGTTTGTAAATCTATCTATAATTATGACTGGGATTACCGGCCAAGTGGGAAAGAGTATGCATGCCTCAGTGATTCCCAAAGGTTAATGCAACTCATAAATTAGAGATTCAAAGATAAATTCACCATGTCATGAAATGACATTCTGAAATAATCCATAGCAACCTTATGACAATGATATATCATGAGTCATGACTCATATGAACACATCATTGCAAAATAATTAAGTAAAAATAGATTAATGCAATGAAAGATAACAGGAAATGAGACATTGATATGAAATCTTTTGGGTGATCCCAGAGCCAACATCAGATAAAACATCTCAAGATCTCAGTTCTTCATGTATACTCTCATAGGTTGCAAACAAAAAGAGCAAGAAAGGGAATGATGTTTGCTTCTATCAGCTAAACCCTTGACTCTTTATGGGATGTGATGCTATATATTTCCGTTTGGTTATCTTCCACCTTCTAATCAGTAGGGGTTTCTTTGTATACATCCTGTGT
>NC_081542.1:18174714-18176024 GCF_901000735.1 Corylus avellana
CTAGTCTACGTCGCCGCTTCACCTCCTTAGATCACCGTTGCTGCGCCGCTCCCACCTCCACAGACCACGATCTTGTAGATCTAGGTTTTTTTTCTCTCTCCACGATCTTGTAGATCCACGATCTTTGGTTTTCTTTTTCATTCTTTGGTTTTTTGCAAGGTTGTGTATGTTTGTTTGTTTCTCGGGGTTCTGTGTTTATAGGTTTGAATCGTTTGATGTAGGTAGTGGGCGTTCTGAGAGGATCTGACGAAAATGGATGAGAAGAAAGAGGATCTGGAGAAGAACCCGCACAACCCGCAATACTCGCCCCGATCCGCCCCGTCCCGCAATACCCGAACCCACACGGGTGTTGCTGTCTGTGCTCGGGTGGCGGGTTGAAATTTTGAAACCCGCAGGGTGCGGGGCGGGTTGGGGAAAAGGCCGATACCCGCCCCGACCCGTGCCCACCCCTACTTCCATGTACTACCAACTATGACATATGACCTCATCAAATTACTATCTTATGACAAAAGCCCCCTTTCATTAGTCAAATGGATTAAAATTGACAGTCAACGGTCATGTGCAAGTCATGTGTCATTTAAAATTTTTTTTTTTTTTTTTTTCACTTTTGCCCTCACTCCAATTTTTTCTTCCATTTTTTTCTTTTGGGTTTAGGAGGGCATAAGCGTCATTTTTTCGGTCTGAAGTGAAGGCAAAAGCGAAAGAAAAAAATTTAAAATGACATATGACTTGCACATGACTGTTGACCGTCAATTTTAACATTTTTTACTGACGGAATGAGGCTTTTTGTCATAAGATTGTAGTTTGATGGGGTCATGTGTCATAGTTAGTAGTTTATAAGGAAAAAGTGCTCAGGCGCTGTAGTTCATGAAGGCAAAAGATAATTACCCATATTTAATGAGAAAAAATAGTTAATTGGATTGGATTTCGTGTTTTATACAACAAGCTTGTATTATCATGATATGAGATAAATTCGTTTATTTTTACTCAAAATCATGTCTAATGACAATTTTCGAAAGACGGTTGATAATTTATAATTTATATTAAACATAGAAAGGAAGTTTACAACACAAATATAATAAACTATGGTTTTTTCTTTTTTAATTTTTTTTTTATGTAGGGGTATGGTGACCATTTAGAGTAATGTGAATCCAACAACCCACATTGTATTCTATTGCAAATTGCTGCACTACATACAATATATTTTATTTGGGTTGTTTATTACGTAACAAAAAAAGAAAAAAGAAAAAAGAAAAAAGAAGGTGGTGACTTGTGGGTGGATGTAGAGTGGCCGAACCACCTCTTTGAGC
>NC_081542.1:18176124-18209246 GCF_901000735.1 Corylus avellana
TGAACAAATTTTTAAAAGCTTAACGAAAAAAATAAAAAAGGAAGAAACCAAACCATCCATTTAAATGACAGAAAATCTATTAACCCTCGTTAAGTGATACTGTCATATAGATTATCAAATCCTTTACAAGTAAATTTGCGTGTTATAGGTGGCAATGGCCCATACTTAGATGCTTATATGTTTCCCAAAATTCCAACTTTCACTGGTTATGGTAAACATAGAGTTGGGAAGGGCCCATGACAAAACATAGAAAACAAGCATTATTACCCAGAGAAGAAATATTCAGAAAAGGATTTTGAAGTTCGTATAGAATCATGAGTTGATAAAGGAGAACAAAATGCTGGAAAAGCAATAAATTCAAAAATTATAAGCTTATCTTCAATCAACATACCACAGGTTGTGATATCTGTATCTTCTGGAATTCCTCCTTGAAGCTACACTTTCCTTTACTGAACGGAATAATGTTACCAAATAACTCCCTAAGGTGAAGCAGCTTAGAAGCTCTCAGTCCAGTTCTCCTACCTAAGACCTGTGATAAAACGACTCAGTGCAAGCCCAAGAATTTGTAGCCAAAATTAAAGAAAGAACTACTATTAAGAGCAAGAAAAAAACAATTGAGGCAGAGGCTGCTATAAATTTTGGACAGCTCCAGATGCAGGTTTAACTTCTTCTATGAGAATTTAAAACAATTTTCATGAATACACATTCAAAAGCAAACATTGTTATTTATCAATAGAAAAAGTCACATATATATATATATATATATATATATATAATATATAAATTATGTATATGTATAATATTAAGTAAATGGAAAGGTTTGAGACCCTTATGCAATGATGACAGGCAGAGGTACAGTGAATGGAGTAAGTTACAGTAGTTAGCTGTTTCTTCTTCTTAGCAGCTAAGCACATCATACACGCAGTATTCACTGGCAAGGAGTACAAGGTTGTTTGCCACGTCAAAAACTCAGCATGTTCTAGCACTAGTTCTAATAGATTTACAACTTTTAATACTATTTTTTTTTTTTTTTTGGTTAATGCTCCATTTGGTAGTCATATTTGTTTTACAAGAAAAATTCATGGCTGTCTCAACTTTTGTATAAATCATGATGCATAATCTCATCAAAGAGGTAAGATTAGATTTCAGGAAAATGTACCTTGCGAGAAAACAATTAGTGGTGGATCAACACCTTTAATTGATGACGAAGTCAAGGAAAACATCCAGTTTCTTTTTTTCTATAAATTAATCAGACCCTATAATAAGGAAAAATTTCCTCTGTAACAAAAGATGATCAACGGGCATATCATTTATATAACGTGTAAGCTCTTTTTTATTTTTATTTCAGGGGGAGGGGGAGAGGAGGGGAGGGGAGGTGTTTCCTACAGTTCAGAAGGCCATAAATGAACATGCTACAAATATGGATAGAGCGTCCTTCACCAAATAATATGCCACCCTGAGGCTTGAGGCTTGAACAATGTCCCTACTCCTCTAGATGCTGAGAACCCAGTCTAAACTCTTTTTCACAAAGCATGAATGTCAATCCAGATTGCATCATCGCATTCAACCAATATCCACTGATCAAAACAAAGAAAAATGTAGATATGCCCTGAATTTCTTTTTTTTTTTTTTTTTTTTTGATAAGTAGATATGCCCCGAATTTCATAGCAAACAATTTAATAATTCTCATTGTTTTCAAGGAACCAAACGATTCAAATTACAGTCTACACACTCTCAAATGCCACCTAAATGTATGTACACTAATCAAAATGTAGCTAAACCGCCACAACTCTTACAGCATTAACGTTACCATTGTTGAAAATTGGAAACTACAAACACTAAGAGAACACAATAAAGGAAGAGAAACACTGAATTAATAGAGGACTTTGTAATCTTTTATTCAACTTAATTAAAATAATAACTTACATGGATATTTATAGGATACAAATGACCTAACTTCTTCACATTAACTTCATTAATTTACATCTCATATAACTCCCATGTAGCTCCTATGTAAATTAATTCTTGAAAAATTCCCATGTAGCTCCTATGTAAAATAATTCTTGAAAAATCAAAAGACACAATCTCTTCAAGTCACTTAGTAACATACGAGAATATGAAAGGACTCAAATAAATGTTATTAAAAATTAAGTTTATTATCCAACAACACACCACAAGCATCCTTCATCTAAAACAGATGCAAGATTTTAACTAAAGCACGCTGAATAAAACTTGGGAAATCAAATGCATTATCTAACAAACAAGACATTTGACCATAACCCATTAAACATACACACACATAGTGGTCTGGTAAGAGATAAGTAACAACAACACCAACCCCATGACACTCGAAGCTCTTCAAGACATGCCATCCTGACAAAAATCAAATATTGAGTACATAATGCATAAAACAGTATATACCCGTGTGGACTTTGGAGTTGGTTTTTGAGCAGCAGCCGAAGAAGAAGAAGAAGAAGAAGCACGAGAAGAGCCGGGTATTGGGCCTTTAATAGGGAAGTAGCGGTTCTTCTCCGCATCATAATAAAACCCAGGAAGATCTGCCATTTGTATGTACATGTATCACAATTAGTGTCATTCACCGAAACAAAACCCTGAATTTAAAACAACCACCCCCCCCCCCACAAAAAAAAAAAAAAGGCAGAACAATTGAAATTATACATGTGAGCCCATCAAAGTAAAGCGTAAGTAAAGGAGGGAGAGTACCTTGTGGCATAGCTTCAGAGGAACAGAGAGCTAGAGAGGAAGGGAGAAAGCTGGTGACTTGTTTGATGAAAGAAGATGGTAAGAGCTTTGGAGGCGCCTAATCTCAGAGATAAACGGTCAAAACCAAAACTTGCGTTTGCTAAGGCGGTGGAACCACCCCGTCACAAACTCGAAGTGAAACCTCTGGGTTTTTTATTTTTCTTTTTCTATGTTTTTTTAAGCTAGTTGGTTCAACCAAGGTCCAATTTTAGGAGTTGAATGTGAAATAACAATTTGAATTATAAATATTTTATGAATATTTATTCGTCTACAGGTATACATTTTTATGTGATATCTACATATATTTAGTTTATAAGTATAAATATGGATTAGAAAAATAAAAGGGTAAATAAATTATAAATCCTTGAGTTAACCCGTCAAAATTGTAAAATTCCTAATTTTTATTTTTATTTTTATATTTTTTACTCTCTAGGTTAATCGAAATGCCAAATAAATCTCCACATTTAAATTTTTGCAACGCCCGTTAGTTCAAATCAAAACGCACTGTTTTGTCACGTCAGCATAATAATTTTTTTATTAATTTAATTTAAAAATAAAATCTTTTTTTTTAAAAAAAAAACAAAAACAAAAACAATTTGAAGGAGTGACCAGCGGTGGTGCTGCTACCCCCCAACCCCTATGGAGTGCCGCAAGCTACCCCAAGTGTAGGCAAGGGGTGGTTTGCCCATCCCTAGGGTGGCTTGTGGCCACCCGTAGGGTTTAGGGGTGACATGCGGGCCATCCCAAACCACCCATGGGGTGGCTCGCGGCCACCCTTAGGTGGTTTGGGGTGGTTTGGGTAGGCAAATCACCCCTTGCCCACCCCATAGGAGTGGCCAGGGTTGGTAACCCCATAATTGGCCACCCCTTTAAATTTTCTTACTTTTTAGATTTAATTTTTAAATTAAGTTAATAAAAAATTACTATATTGATATGGCAAAATAGTGCATTTTGATTGGAACTAACGGGCGATATAAAAATTTAACGGTAGTGATTTATTTGGCATTTTGATTAACTCAGAGAGTAAAAAATCTAAAAAAAAAAAAAAAATGAACTTATGATTTAGGAATTTTATAGTTTGGCGGGTTAACTCAAGGTTTTATAATATATTTACCCAAAAATAAATTAGAGTCCTTTAGAATAACTAGAGAATACACATAACTTCATGATAGAATTGTTAGGAATTTAACTATTATTTTTAAGATATAAAATCTAAATAATTTAATTGTACAATTGCAAAATTAGTAATAATTAAAAGAGTGTAAATATAGTTTCCTCAATAAAAGTAAGGGAGGAGATTACGCTTCTCCCTCTTCCTCGACCGACACTCACTAAGAAAAATTAAGGCACTTACAAAAGGTGGAAAACTCAAGTAAAAGAGAAACTCTCTAGAGAGTTATTATTATTATTATTTTTATATCGAAGCGACAATTTATAGTCAACAAATAGTAATGTAGATAGTCTCAAAGGAATAGCTCAATCGATTGTGAACCCTACCTCAAGAAACGGAAGTCACTAGTTCGAATCTCTCCCTCTCCATTTTCTTGTGTGGACATGTCAAAATATATATATATATATATATAGCATGTGTGTATATAAAAGATGTATAAATGAAACAAAATCTGGATCATATATTATACCATATAGCATAATATGTCTTAAATCCTTACATAAACATTAGTTAGTACAAATTAAAAACCTAAAAACCCACTCTACAAGTGGTAGATAATCTGTTTTTGACTAAGAATCAGCAAATATATACGAGAGTGTCTTGGGATTGCTTTTTGAAATTAACCAGACATCCTTCACCAACTCTAACAGACTTTTTATTCATCAGCATATTTTATTTATTATAGTTATGCAGGAGATAATCAAGAGTGTATTAATTACTATGGGCATGTTTATTTATTTAAAATAAGCAACAATTAGAAGGAATTATAGGGAATGTTGAAATTTGTGGCTCATATTAATATCAGTAAAAGGCCAATTAGTAGACGGGAGCGGAGTATCGCAACGTTTTGGGGATTTCTTTAATTTGTCCGTACAAGTAGAGTTTAGGGTTTTTCCTATATATATGTATGATATAACCCTGAATTATATATTTAGAGTAAAAATACAGCTGCCTATCTGTGAACGTAGGCAAATTGCTGAACCACTTTAAATTTGTATTTCGACTTTCTCTCTTTTCGACTCTATATTGTTCATTAATTATTGTGCACGGTAACAGGGAAGATATATTGAAGGGAATGCTATAAATTAAACTATTTATATGAAAGCAAAATAAGTTTTAATTAGCTCGTAGGACAAGCATATTGCTTTCAACATGTATAACTCAAGGAAAGCTACGTTGTCTATGCTATCATTTTCTATGAACAGTATGTTGGCTCGGTTTGTTAATGGATTTTATTATTTTATAGGATATTTTCACTTTTATTATTTGAGAAAATGTTTAGATGTGATCTAAAAATAAAAATAGCTTTAATATTTTGTATTTTTGATTATTTGTTAATATTTTTTGTTTTGAGAATAGATAACAAAAGTGGATAAAAAAAAAAACATTAACGAAAAAAGCCGTTATATGTTATTGTCCTGCCCGTAAAAAAAAAAAAGTAACTACTGTCGGATCTTGATAGTGTTTATTAGACTAAGGGCCTCTTTGACATGTGTTTGAGAGGTCTAAAAGTGCTTTTAACACTAAAAAAATCTATTTAAAGAAAAAAATATTTGTTTGGTAAAAAAAAAAAATCGAGTTTAAGGGTCCAAAAAGCCTGAAAATAACAACAACACACTTTTGGTCAAAGCTTAAAAATGAAGCTTTTGCCCAAAAACTTTTTTTTGACTTAAAAACTCTATTTTTCAAACTCAATTCCAAACATGCACTTAATTTTCGACAACTTTGCTGTAGTGTGTGCTTTTAGCTATGGTCAAATATACTCCTTGAGAATTGTGCATGTCTTATAAGATAGTTCTTTTTGGAGAAAATTAAATAACTTGCTTTGAGGATAAAATTAAACGATTTGGCATGTAGGCCTTTTGGTCAAAAAGATCAAATGTGCTTTGGGATCGAGTTTAAACTACTAGCAAACTTGAAATTTTTAATTAGAAGACACGGCAACCTTATATTTAAACGAGTTATTTTATTATCAATATTTTGTATTGTTGTATTTAACAATATACATAATAACACGCTATTTAAAACCTTTAAATATCGTGACTTCAACTGTAAAATTTAATTTTATACACAATATAGTACCAAGATTTATTGATATCTTTATGTGGAGAGTGGATATCTAAATTGCTCAAAGCTAATTGCATGCAACATTGAAGAAGAAATTAAGGCCAAAGTGTAAAGGAAAAAGTTCTCACAGCAGATAGAGCAAACTACTACTTAATTACCAACAAGTAGTACTGTACCCTTTTTGACATTTTTTGTGCTGTTGCCTGACCAAATAAAACAAAGTAATAGACTACAAAAAAAAAAAGCCAATAGGATACATATTGGAAGGAGATGGAGGGAAAAGGGGAGGGGGTTGGAAACAATCCCATGCAAATTGGTTAATGGGACTCACATTATAGTACATAGCACAAGGTAATAATATTAGTGTGAACTGCACAAAATCAAAGTTAGAGGAACAGGGGAGCTAACAATCCCATGCAAATCCATCCACTGGACTTGTATTATAATACATACCACAAGGCAATAATGGAGACTCCACGAAATCAAAGCCAAAGTTAGAGCTCCCAAATGAAGCATCCATGTTCAATATATCATCAGCCTTCTCAATTTCCATCGCACTAGGCGCCTTCTTCTCTTGCTGCTGTGGCTGCAACATTTCATCCTGTCTGTTGAGCTGATCAATAGGTTGAAACCCATTATTGCTACTCCATATGCAGTTCTCTTCATTAACAATCCCAAACCCAGATGTATTTGAGGGAGAAGAGGAGATAATTGGAACACTACTTCCCATTGATGTTTCCATGAAAGTGTTTGGATTTTGTTCTTGGGTTGTCCATACAAGATTAGGGTTTTGGTTTTCATAGATTGGTATGGATGGAGTATCATCATTTGGGAGAATAGAAAGTAATGTTGAAAATGGTATGCTCATGTCCATGGAAACATCTTTGGGTTGTGAATGTAGAGAGAAAACTGAAGTGGGTTTTGGATTGTTGTGATTTTTATTGGGTTTGTTGTGAGAAGGTGGAAGGAGGTTATGAGTGTTGGGATCTAACCCTTGTGCAATGAGCTTTTTCTTAACACAAGAGTTCCAAAAGTTCTTGACCTCATTGTCTGTTCTACCTGGCAAATGCTTGGCTATCTGAGCCCATTTGTTCCCAAGAATCCTATGAACATCAATGATGATTCTCTCTTCCTGTGCAGAAAACGAACCCCGTTTGAGATCTGGTCTCAAATAGTTTATCCATCTTAATCTGCAACTCTTCCCACACCTTTCCAACCCTGCAGTGCAAGACCACCTCAGGAACAATACATCAAACACTTTTCAAAAAGATTAATAAAAACAAGAAACATGAGTGGAAATTAAGAAAGTTCAAATATATATACCTGCAAGTTTTGGCACTGAACTCCATGAACCATGGCCATAGGTGGTTATGTGATTGATGAGCTTCTCATCTTCTTCAGGTGACCATAACCCTCTCTTCACTTTCTGTTTGCTGCAGCAGTGATGCCCCATCCTAGTAGCCTGCTTGCTGTTCCTCACACCGTTAAGTTTGAGTGCTAGCTAGCTTCCTTATATTTGCTTCTTCATCTTTAGAAAAATAGACCAATTTCTCTTAATTTCTCTATATATATAATACGTGGATGATGCAATTGAGAGAGAGAGAGAGAGAGAGAGAGAGAGAGAATGTGCTGGAAATTTAACGTGGGGTTTACTCATAAGAGGACCACTAATCTATTGAGTGCTTCGATAGCTTCCAAAACTTGTCTTCGACCATTGGTCTGATCAAATCAATTACTTTTTTTTTTCTTTGAATTTAAAAATCTTAACTTCATTAGTGTAGAGATATAGTGACCCTCGAAGAAAGCAACATACTTAACCATTTGATGGGTCAAAGCAAATAATCTATCAGTCCGATGGAACTAATTAATACATCTTCTATGCCAAAGGGTTTGTCTTTAGTTGTTAATTGAGATTACCATAAGCTTTGAATGAGCAATGAAGACTATTCGATCCCCCATGCGTTTTTAATTTTTTATGCAAGTTAAGACAAATGTGAGAGTGAGCAAGTTTATGTATATATACTACAAACTAGGTAAGACTTAATTGATTACGTGTGCCATTAATATATATGATCAATGTTACTATAAATATATATAATTCAAGCAAAGATATATGTAAAAATCAAACCGTATCAGGAAAAGACATGATTAAGGGTAGAGGATTAATAATAAGATGGCCAGTTCCGGCAAGAGACCTAATGATGTAAAGGAAACACTCATCATTTCTTCCGTCCGAATATTTAATATATAAAAACTCTCCACCCGAATAGCCTTCTCTCTCTCACGAGAAAGTTGAGGTTTGAAACATGTATGGAAATGGAAGAGTATATATGTATATCTTATAGCTAATATTTAAATGGAGAATATATAGGCTGCATATCCTTCCTTCACTCAACCCTTGCTTGAGGTTGGGGGTGTCAATTTCTTGATGTCAACGACGATGATTATGATTGGATGTCTGCTTTCATGATTTTCACCCCGCATCAATTTTCTGTTGCATACTTTTCATAGATCCTTCTGTTTTTCTTTTGTTTTTTGTGTACGTAGGAGAAAATCACGTCCAAAAGCAAACTAGAAAGGGTTGGAAAAGCAAACAGACTTGAAATAAAAACCGCCCTTCAGCCTTCTACAATTGTCAAATTTGTCTGCCCCCACATCATCAATTACAATAACAGGTGAAATTCTATGTTGTTCTAAGATATTTCTTTCCAAGGTCCGACATGATTGCTAAGTGTCATGTCTATATAGTAGAGGTAAAATATGTTTCTCATGATATTCATGAAGCCAAATACATCTGTTTCTAGATTGTACTTCTCTTTCATTCCTAAAATACATACATACTGGATGCTTAGCTAATTAGTTTACTGAATATCATAATTCATACATCAGCCTAATTAAACTAGTCATTAATTTTCAGGCAAAATTACTAAGCGAGTGATGCTATTCTTTACATCAATTTTACACCAGCTGATGTTGATTAAGTGATTAAATTTAACTCTTCCTATTAGCTTAAGCTTATGTGAAAAGTGATAATTTAACATGGTATCAGAGCCAAATGTCATGGGATCGAATCTTGACTCTGTCAAATCACCTCCTATTTTAAATCAAATATTACACGTGTTGGGCTTTACCTATTGAAAGGGAGTTTGAATCCGAATGAGTGTGTTAAAGTGTTGATTGAATGATTAAATTTACCTCTTCCTATTAGCTCAAACTTATGAGAAAAGTAGTGATTTAACATCTAACACGTCGTATACACCCAAAACATGTTTTAAATGGCTTTTTCATGTTAGTTACTTAAAATATGTCACGTTAACCGATATAAAATTAGTATAATAAATGGTTGTGAAGAGTAGTATTTTTTTTTTACTAAATAAATCAAGCTCGAGCCTCACTGGTCTAATTTAACTAGGCTCGTAAAGTTTAGGTTTAACTTTTGCAAAGAGGACTTGGTGAAAGAAATGACATTAATAATATCTGAAAAATATGAAAGAAGTGAGAAAAAGTACTTTAATAAAGTTGGCAACCAATTAACATAATTACGAGGGAGTAATGATCAGTAATATTAGTAACTACGCCTTTATTCCATTAGTTCTCACCCTGTTGATGTGCTTGTATCAATCAATCAACTCTTAATTTTTATTTTTTATTTTTTAATTCAATAGCTAATTAACATAAAACTGTGGTTTCTAATATTACTTAGAAAATAATAATAAGAGTAATATTATTTAGTAGACTGTGCGCTATACGACTGTCATAAAACTGAAATAATATGACAGTGAAAATTAACTATTAGATCAGTACTGTTACATCATTAAGTTGTATGACAGTCATATAATAGTCTATTAAATTTCATTGTTATTCTAATAAACTTGAGAATGTAGATGCATTTACTTTAATTAATTCCATTATTGAACATGATATAAAGTACCCTTGCCAAATTAGATTAGTTGATCAGACGGTTATAATCAAGCTATTATATATGATCAAAACAAATAGAGATATATATTAATTAGCAATTAATTAATCGATACACTTTGTTAATTAGGCAAGTGCTCCATATATGCTGTCTTACTTTTGGGGCTACATGATACTCATCAAGGGTTGACGAAAAGCATTTTCTTTATTTCTTCTCTTGTTTCTTTTTTTTAGGGGGCTGTGATTTGTGAAGTAAAATTAGGCTTTTTTCCCACGTTTTAAGGGTGGGCCTTGTGTGTGTTAGAGGGGGTAACTATCTTGTATCATCATAATTATGGATTATGGACCACGATTCCGTTATAATTTCTTTTTAGGAATATTGTAATCGTACCGACAGTTTAATGATTATTTCTTTTAAGTTTTTCTATGTGCAAAAGATGAACAATCTTCATTATCCCCACACCCCACTTGCCAAAGTTGTCAACGTCTCAATGACTCGTTTTTACCCCCACTCATTCTCTTCTCATAGGGTTTCTTTTTGTCTATACCACATTTTTCTTTCATCTTTAATATTCCTCCCCCTTATTACACATGGTTAAAGTTTTCACTAAAAAATATATATATATTCGTTATTTTTCATTAATCAAGTGTCCGGAGATATCCCGAATTGGAATTCTTGTTGATGAGAAGTTTGAGTCTACATCTACGTACGCATAATATATAGTATTATAATTAGATTATCAAATTCATCGTTTTCTATTAAGTTAAGATTTTAGAATAAGTAATGTTGTAACTTGATTTTGATCAATGCTACTCTTCACACCCATTTATCACACTTATTTCACACTGCAGGTTGATGTTGTGCATTTTAAGTAGCGAATACTTTTGTGTTTTGTTAAGTAGCTGATATGAAAAATTACTTAAAATACGCAACTTTAACGTCTCCAATTGATAACTCAATCGGTTGGAGATCACGCCTCATGAAGCGAAGGTCACTTATTTGAAGCCCCCTCCCATTTTTCCCTCTCCTTGTGTGGACATGTCAAAAAACACGCAACTTTAACTAGTGTAAAATGGATTTGAAGACCGAAGAGCAGCATTATTACATTTTTTTTTATTTTTTTTTTTATGGGTAATGTTATATATTCTTCACGTACAGTACTAGATTTTTATCTCAAGTTCTCATTGGTTGAATAAAACTGATGTAAAAATCTAGTGCAAAGACTATCGTTACTTAAAAGTTGTTACACATATGGTTTGCGACCCTCACCACATGTTCCTCAGGAAAAAAATATGCCACGTACGTAGAAATTAAAGTGGGCCAAACTCCATGATCATGGTTCTCACATCACTAGGGAGTATTATTGTAAAAGATTTGTCAAGTTATTAGGTTTGAAATTTTAAACATGTTTTTGGTCAGCTGGGTTTGCTATAAAGTGTGCACATTAAATTAATTAATTGAATGTATATTTTAGACAATTAATTAAGCCTAATTCTCATCACACGTACGTACACCTGGATTTCTTAAGCATGCCAATGTCTTGCCAACGATGATCACTAAAAGCTTCAAGGAAAAACAGCAAAGCTTATGATAAAAGATAATTAATTGAAAAATGCATGCAACACAAGAGATCCAACTTTCAAACTTCGATTAATAAATACACCCATTAAATATCATTTATATATGAATAAAAAACACAACTTGCTTTTGGCTTGCAAGTCTAAGAGTGGTAGATATAAGAAGTAAAAGAAACAACAAAAGAAATTAAAACAATAATTATGCATGGTGTACATGTTTTTCCAGCACTGAAAAAAAGAATCGATGGGGACTTGAAGTGTTCAAGTTAATAATCAATGTTTACACTTCAAATGAATGTATAGGGAAATTAATGCTCCTTAAATATATTATGATATTCCTATTACATGACTTATATTGTTTGATTATGTCATTTTTGTATTGCTTTTACTATGTTTCTGTCTCTCTATCAAGGAAATTTTGTTCCAAGACAAGTCACATCTACATTAATTCTTGTGTCGCTTTTTGATCCATGCTACCCAAAATATTAATCATATATAAACCACAAACATGTCATGGTAATTGTACTTTCTTATAAGAAAAGAAAAGAAATTAAGAAATTTATCCTGATCAAGATAAACATGAAGATGATCAAAAGTCTCTTGATGATGACGTGTCAAAGATCTACTATTGAATTCCACTCACAACGGGTAAAGTATAGGAGATTTAAAGAAATGAGACAATTACCTCATTGTGTATAGCTAGCAGCCTAGTCATTAGACAAAAAAGAAGTCGAAATAATAATAATTTTTTTAATTCATTAGATACAAAGAGAAAAAACTCAACATTACCCGAAGGGGGAGGCAAATGAAGAAGCTAAAAGAACGTTGAGTGTTCTTGAGGAGAACAATATATAGCCAAGTTGAGAGGAAAGAAATTAACCTGTAATTTAAAATTGGAATAATCTAATTAAAAAAAAAAAAAAAGTTGGGTGATGACTTTAAATTGGAATAATTTAAACAAGGAAATTCAATTTATAATTGGGCTTCGAATCAAAGAGTTTTTTTGTTTTGGGCTGGGAAGTTTACAGAAGCCTCTTTTTAAGGCAAATTGGCATGGCCAATTCATTGGTTCATTCATGGCCCAGTGTTTTACAAGGGTGCATTTAGGGGTGTTAAGTGAGTGAAGCTTGAGTGAGTGAGCGAGCGAGCTCGGATTCGGCTCGTGTTTAACTTGATTATTAAATGAGGCGTTTCGTGAACATAAATACTAGTTCGAATATTAAACGAAGCAAGCTCGGCTCGACTCGGTTAGGCTTATGAGTAGCTCATATAAGGCTCAAATTGGTAGTTATTCACATAGTTGCTCATTCCCAAAAACCAGTTAAGCCACCCCCTTGGCTGAGTTGATCAGGGTGGCCAGCCACCCTATATTTTTTTAATTATTTTATTTTATATTTATTTTTTAAAAAATTAAATAATATTTTATTATTTTATATTGAGTAGAGCACGTAGTGAGTTTTAGATGATTGGATGAAATTAGACGGTCGAGATTGACAAAAACCCTTGTGGGTAATTCCCCAGCGATAATCCGCCAAAGATGACAATAAAAGGTGTTAGACGGTGGCTGATGACGGCAAAGGTCTCCGGAGACTTTAAGAGCATGTAATCAGTAGTAACAAAGTTTTGGTGCGTCAGCTCAATTTGACCACATGCCCTATTTCTTGAATGGAATGGAGCTACACAATTAACAAGGCTAGCCATGCTAGTCAATCTCTCCCATCACCTACTCAAACATACCAATCACTTGGCTTGTAGTTGTTGGTCCATCAAAAGCTTCAACTCATGGGCATTGGCTATCAAAAATGCTGCTTCTTCCCATCAAGCCTTATACCTGTACTCAAAAATGCATCGCTTACCTGTACCCGTTGATAGTTTCTCAATACTCTTCACACTCAAGTCTTGTACCCAGTTGCAGAATCTCGCTGTTATTCAACATCTCCATGCCCACATTGTGAAACTAGGTTTCAGTCCCCACGTCTATGTGGCCACCTCTCTTTTGCACGCCTATGTTGTCACGTCGTTTGAGAGTGCTTGTACACTGTTTGAGGAAATGCCGGAGAGAAATACAGTCACTTGGAATACAATGATTTCTGGGTATTCGAGGTTGGGGGATGTGGAGAGAGCGCGTGCGGTTTTTGAGGAAATGCCACTGAAGGATGTTGCGTCATGGTCTGCTGTGATAGCTGCATACGTGAATTGCGGTTATTATGAGCTTGGTTTAGCGCTCTTTCGAGAAATGATGGCGACTGAGAGTTCGAAACCTGACCAAGTGACTGTAGGATCAGTTCTGTCGGGGTGTGCTCGCATGGATTCTCTTGGATTATTGGTGGGGAAATCAGTTCATGGGTTTATCGCGAAGAATGGGTGGGAGTTGAATGTGGAACTTGGTACAATTTTGGTTGAGATGTATGCCAAGTGCGGCTTGATGAGGAAGGCCTGCTGGGTTTTTGAATTGATGCCTGAAAGGAATGTCATGACTTGGACTGCATTGATCTGTGGGTCAGCACAACATGCCTGCAGCAAAGAAGCATTATCTTTGTTTGAGATGATGCAAAAAGCTGGTGTACGACCCAACGAATTGACTATCACAGGGATTCTTAGTGCATGTGTGCATGCGGGATTGGTGGAGAAGGGCCGCAAATATTTCAAGATGATAGAAGAATGTGGCTTGGAGCCAAGAATCCAGCATTATGGGTGCATGGTCAATTTGCTAGGTAAAGCAGGGCTGTTAGAAGAAGCTTACGAGATTATTAGGACAATGAGATTTGAGCCCAATATTGTTGTCTGGGGGTCGTTCTTGTCAGCTTGCAGGGAGCATAAGCAATTTGAGATGGCTGAGAGAGTAATTGATCAGGTCTTGGGGATGGTAAAGCCAGAGAATGATGGAGGGGTTTATTCCCTTATTTGTGATTTGTATGTTTTGGGTGAGAAGTGGGATGAAGCAGAGAGGTTGAGGAAATTAATGGCCGAAGAAAATGTGAGGAAGGTTAGGGGCTCCAGTTTTATCAGAAGCCCGTAATGGAAAGCTTACTATTTTACTGTCCTTGGGAAACTCTATTGAGTTGATGAGACTATTAACAACAATATCGCCATAGATTGAGCTTCAGTATTTCTTGCATCAGATTCAGATCAAGAGAATTATCAACACCAGAAGTTCTTTTCAATTCTTTTGGTTGCTATTGTAGATGAAGAAGTGGAATTAGACGAATTAAAAGGAAAGAAGGAGTTGTAGTAGCTTCTATCTCAAAGCTAGGAGGACTGGCAGATCATTCAGATGGTTGGATCTTGAGTGCAACTGGGTCGACCAACTTTTTTGCTTGATACATGGTCAATAAATTTATTTTTATTGTAACTTTTATACACTTTTATTTATTTATCTTCCTTTTAACTGAAGTTTGCTCCAAGCAATCTTCTGGTTTGTACTAACTTTTATAAACGTTTATTTCTTCATCTTTTGAGTAATAAATGCCCCAAAGCGCTTTGTTGTATGTTTTCCACCCAAACAATGTTCATGACTCCGAGTCTCTAAAGGGTTCAATTTCCTTTTTGTTTTTTGGTGAGTGGGTTCAATTTCCCTTGTTCCTTGGCAGCGACAGTTTTGGCTTTACATCAGTCATTGAAAGGTTTGTTCATCTACACCTTGGGCTTTGTGTTCGAACAATATTGGGCTTCTAATGGGTCGCAAGTAGGCCAGTTGGGGCAGCCTAGCCCATCGCATACCTACGTGGATCGGATATTTGATAGAATTTTATCAAAATCCCACTTTTACTCCTGCTGAAGCCTATCCTGTTTTTATCTCTTTCAAAGAACTGGTTGGTGCAGGAGTGGAGATGAGCTCACTCGCATTTTCAGTTGGTATTGTGAATCCCAGAAAGTTCAGCTCAAAATTACCCAGAAAAAAAATTGGTTCAACAGAAGCATCAAACATCAGTTTCTCAAGCCTGCCCCAGCAGAGTAGTAGCCCTTCGGCTCCTGTCCTCCAACAAAATGTGAACCCAACTCCCCTCGGGAGAAGAGAAACACTGGGTTTCGGCTTCTCTTTTTGCTTTCTTGATGTTCTCTTGCAACCAGAAGCCATTGCAGCAGCCAATGCGCCTCCATGTGAGCTCACAGTAGCTCCCTCAGGCCTCGCCTTCTGCGATAAAGTTGTAGGAACTGGCCCTGAGGCTGTCAAGGGACAGCTCATTAAGGTGATATGTAGTTTTATCCTTCTTTTCTAAGCTTCCAGATTATGACGAGATCAAGATAATTGCATTCTTTGTATGTATGTATGCTATTAATCAAGTGCTTAAAAACCCAGTTTTGTTAATATGTATGTATGATTGCTATATGTCGTAAGTGATATGATTCAGTGGATGGAGTGATGAACAGGCACATTATACTGGGAAATTGGAGAATGGTACGGTTTTTGATAGCAGCTACAATCGTGGAATTCCTCTTTCATTTCGTATCGGTGTTGGTGAGGTATATATTAAATCACTACTTTTAATCAATATTTTAACTTTGCATACGTTTTAAACACTTCACAACAATCATTTGCTAGGTTGGTATTTTCCTAAAGGCTGAGAAGTGACCTCTGTTTTCTTATGGGTTGATTAATTATGGCTTTGTGATTTTAAATATGTGAACATCATACTCAAAAGTTGACTTTGATGGGTGTTATTATAGGTCATCAAGGGCTGGGACCAAGGCATTCTAGGAGGTGATGGAGTCCCCCCAATGCTTGCTGGTACAAAGAGAAAGAATCCATGAAAATTCCATTCTTTTTTCATTGTAATTTAATTTTGTAGCACACTCTTTTAAAGTTTCTTTGGTATTTGCTTAATTTAGGTGGAAAACGCACACTAAAGCTTCCCCCAGAACTTGCATACGGCATGAGAGGGGCTGGGTGCAAAGGAGGTAAGCAGTCATCTTTTATAAAAGAAAATTTCTTCATGCGTAAATTTCCTTTGTACATGTAAAAGTAGCTTAATCCTCCTAATGTTTTATATATAAATAATAAGATTTAACAATGGCAGTATCTTAAATTTTTTCAGCATATTTTGTTTGTTGCAGGTTCTTGTATTATTCCTCCAGATTCGGTTCTTCTGTTTGATGTAGAATTCATTGGCAAGGTATGAGAAGTAGTTGCCACAAAGAAAGTGTCTACATCAATCAGTTTTTGGCTTTCTCCAATTTTTATTTGTGAAGTTGAAGAGAAGAATCAAGAAAGCACAAATGTTTCTTCCCTGAATAGCATTCATGCTTGCACTGTTGCACACATTTGTCAATTAGAGACCCAAAAGACAGACCTTATATCATTATTAAGTAAATACATTGTGAAAGTGAGTTGAAGGTTTGACCCTCTGAGTGCAAATAATTTTTTGGGATTATGCTTATGAGCAAAAGCTCGAGTTTTACCTGACTTGTGTGGAAGAAACGCTTTACATATCCTAAAAATCAAGTTTTACCCAATTCGTATGAAAATAGTGCTTTTCTCATCATTAGAACATTAGACGCCTCGTTTACTAAATATTGGGTCTTGAAAGCGCTATTAATGGTTGAAGTGACAATGATAAAAGGTGTTTGATAAAAATGATGACTTGCAATAGTAACAATAATGATAGTGGTAATGTGAATAGTGATGCTAATGATGGTAATTCAATTGCATTGGATTTAGGAACGGAATTAGAATTTATCATCGGAATACCAAAGCATAAATGAAGTGTAAAGCTTAATTTTAATAGGGCTAAGTCTAATTTTTGTCTGAAAAATTGAAAAAAAAAAAACCATTAACACGTTTTTCAAAATAAATTATAAAATTCTATTCAAAACTTAAAACACTTCTTAAAAAATAAAACACAACATATATTTTGTAAAGAAAAAAATAACTTAAATATGTTAAAGAAAATAATTTTATTTTTCACTTTTCTTTTATTTTATAAAAATATATATATATTTTTTTCATTTTTCAATTTTACAAAATATTATTCCAAAATTTTATCAAACAAAATTTCAACTTTTCTCAAATATGACCTCCACCAAATAAATTTCTCAACTTCTACATTTTCAAACTTAAAAAACACAAAACACTTTTCAAAATTTTACTTAACTCTAAGATCTTTCGGCCCAAGTTAGAACCCCGATTATTGTTTTAAAAAATGACTATAAAGGAGAGAGTCATTATTATATCTTGTAGTGTTTTAAATTTTAGTTCGAGTTCTTGTAGTATTTGTAGTCACAAATTGTAAAAAGACAAAAGGAAAATAAGAAAAAAAAAAAAAAAGAAAAAAAAAAAAGAAAAGAAAGAAAACAATAAAAGTGGAACAGGAAAATCCTTATCCAAGATGGGAGGACAAGCTCCGAAGCAGCCAAACGGACCCGAATATATGCGAATCCAGAAATCATAGCCCTCTTTTATTTATTTAAAACCCTAGCGCCCCGAAAGACAAAGCGAAAGACTAGCGAAGGCGGTGGTTGAAGAAGAAGAAGAAGAAGAAGAAGAAGAAGCGATGGCGAAGTCAATGAGGTCGAAGAAATTGAAGAGGCTTCGAGCGATTCGGAGAGAGATGGTGGAGCCCTACTACGACAACAAAGATGTTGCTAAGCTCGCTGCTCAGGAGGCTGCCCTCGCCGCCCCTAAGCTCCCCGCCCGTCCCACTTCTACCAACACCGATACCACTACAACCTCAAACGCTATGGGTAACCTCTCTCTCTCTATGCTCATTATCCAGTTTCTGGAGTTCAATGATTTGCCTGGTACTCAATATTTCCCTATTGTTGATGGTGTTTTGAGTATTAGTTTATAGTTTTACAAAATTATGTGCTCTTGCATTTGGGTTTTTTTCACGCTAGTTGGTGATTTTGTGTGTAGCCCATTTTGGCTTATGATGTAGAACCCATTACCCACCAACACATCAACGCCACTATTCATGTCCTGCCATAATGATATGTTTCAATTCTTATACAATGAGCGGATGATACCCCTTCTGATTCCTCAGTATACGCAGGAATGGCAAAAGGGGGAGAAAAAAAAATGGAAAGCTTTGTACTGAATGAATTGTGCTACGCTAGTTTCTTATGTTGGATTCCTCCAGTATACCATCTATTTTTGTTCTGACCAAGTTCTCTCTGTGAAACCGTTTTAGTTATTTCTTAAGGAGGAAACAGATACTTGTATTTCTTAGCAACAAGCTTATTGAGGCTCTTATCACACCCAAACTTGTTTTGATTTACAAGTATATATATAGACGGATAGACCCCATCTGCAACTCGAATTCTCACCTCTGTTTTTTTACGCGAAAGATAAAAACTGCACTCCAACTGAGCGCTACTTTTCAAACTCAGTAATATTAGGAAATAATTGGCTTTGTTTGGTAATGTGTTTTGGGGGCACTTCTTGTTTTTGGTTTCACATAAAGGTGAAAACTGCTTCTTCTTTTTTTGGTGTTTTGAGGACTAATTTGCCAGCCAATGGATAGATGTTTGTGTTGGATGGCGTAGATGACAACCAGGGAGTCTCCGTCAATGATGATGTTGTTCTTTATCCCCAATTTTGTTGCTTTCTAGATGGCTAAAAGCCGAAGGGCGGCTTTGGCTTCTCCCATGTTGGGGTTAGAGTGGGCTTTCTCTCAGCTTATTATGGGGCATTATCTGCTCTCAAGTGAATATGTAAATTTCGCAATTGACAGAAAATGAGAATGAGTGACACCCTTTCCCACCCATGTAACAAGCGGCGTATCTATTTGCCAAAGCAATTGAATTATGAGTAATGCGATATACTACACCTCCATCCCATTTCTCTTTTACTTGGCTGATGTGGCAGTGCCCATTAGCATTTGATTTTTTTTTTTTTTTTTTTTTAATAAAGGTGATGTGGACAATGCCACATCAACCCTGGAGGATGGGATTTATACTTCAATTTTTTTAGTTATAAGAATGAAATATTAAATCCATGAAGAGAACATTTCATTGAAATTCAAAACAAGGAAAAAAAAAAAGAAGAAAAAATAAATCGCAATCAAAATTTTCTTGAGTGTTGCTATCATGAGGATACCCATCATTACGTTACATTGACTCATTTTGTTTTTTGAGGTACTTTGGAAAATGTAAGTTCACGTACTCTTTAGATTTAGAAAATTTATTACATTATGCTTGATTTTTATAAAATGTTTGCAAAATTTTATGCATCGCAAGCAAAATACAGAAAATGAGAAGTTTAACAAAAAGCCATTGATTTTCTAATAATTGTACTATTTTGATTTCTTACTTCCATTTTCTTGGCCACTAAACATAGCATAGGTGCTTACAGTTTTGAAATTAATTGTGCTATTTTGATTTCCTGCCCTTCATTTTTTCTACTTGGATTGAAGTAATTTACGAATAGCATGGTTAGGTTCATACTATTGATCTCAATTTATTCAGTCATTTTATGGTGACTTTACTTATTCTATGGAATTATCACAAGTTGATTTTTTGGTGATCAATTGTATTGTACGTGGAAATGATTTTGCATTCAAAATCTAGTAAGAATGGAACTTGACTATGTGAATATACTGCCCGATTTTGCTCTATCTGCAATTAGTTTTTGTTCATCTCTAATGCCTGTCAGCATTTTCAATTTTGATGATTTGGATTTTCTCTCCATCATTTGACAGATGTGGAGATAGCTGATGGGAATCAAAGCATGCATTCTTTAAAGCCTGCTGGTGGAATAGGGAAGAAGTTCAAAAGGAAATTCAAGATGGGTAAAGGCAAGCGCCGTGGTAAGGGCATCAGGAGGAAGCACCATATTTGATTCCATAACAGATACTGGTAATTGATATTTCTCCTACTATACTAATGGTATCAAGTGGCCTGTGGGCAATCTTGGTAGTTCTAAGATAGGTATATTTTGTATTCTGATTTTGTTGAGTGACATGAATGTAGACTATCCTTTTTCTTTTATCACAACTTATAAACATGGATGAATGACTTTTTTCGCCTTGCACACAGAAAATTTTAGTGGATTGAAGGACATGTGTATCTATATTCAACTGACTGTTTTACCAAACAGTGTTGGAACAAGTACAAAGTTGTGTAAAAGCTTAGGGAAGCCACAGTTCTTACGGAGGAAGCTAAATTATGACGTCCAAGTTAGTGTTTTAACTGAAAAAAAGATGCTACAACAGTCTCATTTATAAACAATGTTAAGCATGCGACTTTTGTTTTGAATGAGAATGATTTAAGTAGAGATGCACATGCTGATGCAGTTTTATTGGCAATAGCTGCATCTGGATTATGCATTTATCAATTTTAGGTAACTGTATTTGCATCACGTGGTTACTAATCATTATTTGTGTGGTTATTGCGGTTATTGAATGCTATTATTAATAGCTATTCGCATATCAAGTTATGGGCATTTTGGGCCTTCTTTGGATCTCTATTATGGCATATTTTATATGCGTTTGAAAATGTTTTTAACCCTGTTTTAGTGTTTTTTTTAAGCCATAATGTTTTAGATGAAATTCATATCTTGATTCCACATTTCAGCTTAAAAATAAAAGAAAATACAAATACCCCATGATGTGTTCATCCACAAAATACAAACATACAAATTACAAAGGGCTATTGTTCAAATGTAAATCCAACAACAGTACAAATCCAGCTAACATTTTACAAATTCAAAACATAAAAAACATGATTAAAGTTTAAATGTAACACATTCAAAAGCGGATGATGAATTTGTTGCAAAGACTAAAATCTTCTTTGGATTCAAGGCTAAATTTCACTACGTCTATGGTATTAGAATGTCCAACTTTTTCCCTTCAAAGAATATATATTGTCGAAGTACCAATCCAGTAACTATTAAGTAATAATAGTCATAAAAAAATCTTTTCTCGTCTGAAAGATTGAAAAAGAATGAATTAGAGTGAGGTTTTTTAATAGCGGAAGCATGGAGCTGATGCATCAATTTATAGCTCATCATTTTCTGGATGACAATATTAGTTTTGGTAATGTAATATTAAGAAAGATGGTATCGGAAATTGGAGCTAATCACGTGAAGGGATGGGAGGGGGTAGGTAGGCTCGAAGAGCAGCCCTGGTTTCGTGTGAAAACTGAACTAATTAATGCGAAGGAGTCGTTGAGTAGGCTGAGGGGAGAGATTGACGTGGGTCTAGATAGGATTGATTTTGTTATTAAATACCTGGGAGAGAAGAATGATTATTCATGGGCTGGAGTGGCGTGCGTCTGTGGTCTGGCAGGAGGGATTTCATCCAAGCTAGGGGAGGCCCAGCCCAAGAAGATGAATATGGAGGGTGATGATCTGGAGGGGACGGATGGGTCTACGGGGGGAGGCCAACGGCCCACAAGAAAGCTTAAGGGCAAAAAGAAAGTGGTGGTTGTGTATAGGCGTAGGAAGGTGGGCCTGGGTCTGGGTCTAGGTCAGACCAGCCCAAGATCGTCGGGTCTTAACAGGGTAAGACCCACGGGGTCCTCTTACCCATTAAGTTCGATCGGTTCGCAGGAGGGTTGCCGAAGGAGTCCGGTAGGTGACCCAGGTGCGTCGACGTCGGCGGCAGTAGGGGCGCGCACAGAGGAGATATCGCCGGCTTCAGTGGAAGTTTTTACTGATGGACCCGGAGAGTCTTCCGGTGGTGAGAGAACGTCAATTCAGGCCGGAAGTAGCTGTTGTACTCCGGAGGTTGTGCCATACAACGCCGGAGAGGTCGGAGGGAAGACTGTTTCGTGTCAGACAACGCCGGAGAGGCCTTTCGTGGTGGTCGCTGGTGCCTCAGTGCTGGTCGGCAATAAATCCAGTGCTCCGGCGGTCGTGATTACGAATAGGGGGAAGTCTCTGTCAAACCAGACAACGCTGGAGGTGAATCTCTTGATTGCCGCTGGTGAGGATCTTGAGTGGGTTGAGCCCGAGGAGGCGTCTGGAGCTGGAGGATCGCCGGGGAAGGTGGTTTTGGGTAGTGGGGACGCTGCTATGCACCAGAGGATGCTGGTGATGCCAGATACAGTAAGTGAGGGTAGAGAGTTGGTGCCTTGGTCTGCCGGCGAAGTGATCCAAGTTGATAGTCAGGCGAGTGAGGGTCTGGGTCATATGCTGGAACAAAGGTATAATGGTGGGCTGAATGTCTTTTGTTCCTCTTGGGATGATGATCCTTCTAATCTAGGATTCAGGTGCTCAGGCATGGCCGAGTCTCGAGGGGCTGGCCAGATGGTAGCTAAGAGTTCTGGGGGTGAAGTTAGTGTTGACGCTAGAAGTAAGGAAGTTGGGAGGGCAGGGGCGTGTGGAACAGAGGGGCCTTCGCCTTTGAACAGTTATGATCCTAATTTAGGGGGTGCGGCAGGACACTCAGATTGGGTTATTCAGTGTGCCAATGAGATTTATCCGATCGTGGGGATTTCGTATGTCGGTCATAAGTTGCAGCTGTTAGCATTGTTAACTTCTCTAGAAGAGGAGCGCCGAAATAATGGAATGGTAACTAATTCAAGTAGTGGCACTAAGGGGAAAAGGGAGATGAGGAATTTGGAGTGCTCGGTGAATTATGATGCTAGAAGTGGGAGCTCGACTCGGGGTAACAGGAAGGGGAGGAGGAATGTCGGAGTTTTATGAAGATAAGTATACTTTCTTGGAATGTGAGAGGGTTGAATAAGAGGGACAAACGCTTGAGGGTGAGTATATGCTTAGGGACTGGAATGCAGATGTTGTTTGCCTTCAAGAAACCAAGATACGGAGTATGTCTAGAAACATTGTTCGCAGTTTATGGAGGCGGAATCATGTGGATTGGTGTTGTTTGGATTCGAGTGGAGCCTCGGGTGGGATTTTAATCATGTGGGATACTAGGGTGGTGGAGAAGATCGATGTCTGTATAGGGGAGTTTACCATGGCTGTGTCTTTCAAGAATGTGGTAGATCTCTCTGTGTGGGCGTTTGCAGGAGTGTATGGTTTGAATCTTGATAGGGATAGAAGGTTCCTTTGGGATGAGTTGGCTGGTGTTCTTAGTTGGTAGAACTTGCCATGGTGTATAGGGGGAGATTTCAATGTTACTCGATTCCCTAGTGAAAGATCTGGAGGTGCTAGTCTGGATTCTGCTATGATGAGTTTCTCTGATTTTATTTCTGAACAAGGCTTATGGACTTTCGTCTTGTCGGGGGTGCTTGTTCTTGGTCAGTTTCTCAAGATCCTCCGCTATGGTCTAGGATCGATCGGTTTCTTGTTTCTCTAGAGTTGGAAGCCTGGTTTCATGGGGTGAGGCATAAGAGGCTTCCTCGTCTTTGCTCGGATCACTTTCCAATCATTCTTGAGTTGGGGGAGGTATCCCAGGGGAAAAGGCCGTTCAGGTTTGAGAATATGTGGCTTAAAGCGGATGGGTTTGTTGCCTTAGTGAAACAATGGTGGGATTCTTATGAGTTCCAAGGTACGCCGAGCTTTGTTTTCGCGTGCAAGCTCAAGGCCCTGAAGCTGAATCTGAAGACTTGGAATGAGGAAGTGTTTGGTAATATTGAGAGGAATAAGAGGGTGCTTCTTGAAGATCTTCGGGTGTTTGATGAGCACGAAGAAAGTATGGCTTTGATCGAGGAGGAGTTAGCGAGGAAGGCCGAGGTTGTGAGAGAATTAGAGAAGTGTACTCTTATGGAGGAGATAAGTTGGAGACAGAAATCTAGGGTGTGTTGGTTGAAGGAAGGGGACAAGTGCACCAAATTCTTTCATTCCATTGCCAACTCTAACAGAAGATTTAACTCGATAGAGACCTTGATGATTGGGGATAATCTTTCTTCGAATCTGGATGAGATTAGTGAGCATATTGTCGATTTCTACCAAAAGCATTTTACTGAGCAACACAATTGGAGGCCCTTGGTCGATGGTATCTCTTTGGATTCCATTTCGGAGGAAGAGGCTAGCTGGTTGGAGAGAGATTTTGAAGAGGAAGAGGTTAAAAAGGTCGTGTTTAAGATGAATGGCAATAAGGCATCGGGCCCCGATGGGTTTTCTTTGGCTTTCTTCCAAGCTTGTTGGGATGTGGTGAGGGAGGATATTATGAGGGTGTTTAGTGCTTTCCATGCTGGAGGGATGTTTGTAAAGAGCCTCAACGCTTCTTTCATTTCGCTTATTCCGAAGATTCCTGGTGCCACCAATCTCAAAGATTTCCGCCCGATTAGCCTTGTGGGAGGTATGTATAAAATTATTGCCAAGGTTTTAGCAAACAGATTGAAGGTTGTGTTGGATAAGATCATTTCCAAGTCGCAAAATGCTTTCATCAAAGGTAGGCAGATTCTAGATCCCATCTTGATTGCTAATGAATGCCTTGGTAGTAGGCTGAGATCTGGGGAGCCAGGGGTCATTTGCAAAATGGATTTGGAAAAAGCTTATGATAATGTGAATTGGGGCTTCTTGATGTATGTGCTAAGGAGATGTGGTTTTGGAGGGGTATGGTGTTCTTGGATTCAACATTGCATTTCCTCGGTGCGGTTTTCGATTCTGGTAAATGGGTCTCCCAAAGGTTTTTTTAGCAGCTCCAGGGGTTTGAGACAAGGGGATCCTCTCTCTCCTTTGCTGTTTGTGTTTGTGATGGAGATATTGAGTAGGATGATTTCGGCAGCGGTTCAGAGGGGGCTGTTAGAAGGCTTCAAAATCGGCAACACTACAGTCTCTCACCTTTTATTTGCCGATGATACCTTGATTTTCTGCAATGCTAGGCCTGCCCAGTTACGTTACTTGCGGTGTTTGTTTCTGTGGTTTGAAGCTGCTTCAGGGTTGAAGGTTAATTTGGCTAAAACGATGCTTATTCCGGTGGGGACTGTGGAGCACGTGGATTTGCTAGCCGGTATTTTAGGATGTGAGGCGGTTACTTTGCCAGTGAAGTATCTTGGTCTCCCGTTGGGAGGCTCTTATAAGTCCAAGCATATTTGGGATGGAGTTATCAAGAAGATTGAACACCGGTTAGCCAGCTGGAAAAGGTTGTATTTGTCGAAAGGGGGTAGGGTCACCCTTATCAAGAGCACTCTTGCTAATTTGCCCACTTATTACTTGTCTCTTTTCCATATTCCGGTGAGTGTTGCTAGGCGCATTGAGAAGCTTCAACGCAATTTTCTTTGGGGAGGGATAGGAGAAGAGTTCAAATACTACTTGGTGAAGTGGTCGCTGATTTGCACTCCGATCAAGGAAGGAGGGTTGGGTATTAGGAACTTATTGGTCTTCAACCGCGCTCTTTTAGGGAAGTGGTTGTGACGTTATAGGTCGGAAAGAGATGCTTGGTGGAGAGTTGTGGTAGATGCGAAGTATGGAAGTTTATGGGGTGGGTGGTGTTCTGTTGAGCCTGGAGGGACGTGTGGGGTGGGGTTATGGAAGAATATTAGGAAAGGGTGGGAAACTTTCAAAGGCTTTACGAGATTCGAAGTGGGGGATGGGACTAGGATTAGCTTTTGGCATGATTGGTGGTATGGAGATTCAGCTCTCAAGATAGCCTTCCCGATCCTTTTTAGTATTGCATGTGCGAAGGATGCCTCAGTTGCGGATAACGTGGAGATGCTAGGTGGGTCCATTCAGTGGAATGTGAGTTTTTCCAGAGAGGCTCATGATTGGGAGGTGGAGGCCTTTGCCTCCTTTTTCCAGGTGTTACATTCTACTAGAGTAAGAAGAGGGTCGGAAGATAAATTATGGTGGAACTCCTCCAAAAGAGGTACTTTCAAGGTCAAATCTCTCTTTTTCTCCTTGGCATGTTCGGAAGGGAGGAGGTTTCCTTGGAGGAGCGTGTGGCGGACACAGGCTCCCCCAAGGGCAGCGTTTTTTGTGTGGTCGGCAGCTTGGGGGAAAATTCTGACCTTAGATAATCTCAGAAATCGAAATGTGATTGTGGTGAACAGATGTTGGATGTGCAAGAAGAGTGAGGAGACGGTGGATCATCTTCTTCTTCATTGTGAGGTGGCATCTGCTTTGTGGAGTGCCTTTTTTGGCCGTTTTGGGTTATCATGGGTGATTCCTAGTCGGGTTTTCAAGTTGCAAGCCTGTTGGTGGTCTGCAGGAAGGGGGGGGAGTGCTGCAATCTGGAAGATGGTGCCTATTTGCTTTTTTTGGTGTATATGGAGAGAGAGAAATAATAGGTGTTTCGAGGATGTGGAGAAGTCTTTTGAGGAAACTTTAGCCTATTGTTTCCATACTCTATCTCTGGACTGTAGCATATGTTTTTCCGGTTTCGATTAGCTATGATGATTTCCTTGTACACTTTTCCCCTTCTAGTTAGGTGTTCCTAGTTGTATACTTCCAGTGTACTTTGGGGCGCCTCACGCTTTTAATAATATCAGTTAATTACCTATCAAAATATATATATATATATATATATATATATTCACAATTGTTTTATTCCCATCAGTTCACTTATGGATCTAGAATGATTCAGTTTCTTATCAGAAGCCACAACTTTGACTTCCATTATCGCAATGATTGAACACAAAACAGGAAAAAGAAAAATACTTCTTGTGCCCTATATTGTTGATCCTCTATTCTGTTTGGGATGTCCCTAAATATTATCCACTTAAAAGATAAAATAAAAAAATTAAAAATTAAAAAAAAAAAGGCACATTATTTTAATACATTTCCTAAAGTACCTTCTTTATTTGAAAAGTCAATAACCCATTTTCTTGTGCCTCCACAGCTTCACCCCTCTATACGTACGCATACACGCGCGCACACACAGTATCTAACACGTCCTCCCCATGTCAAGTCCAATACTTGAAAAATTATGTTGTGTCCACATCTGTGTCATGTCATAAATGTTTCCCATGTCAAACATCCATTCTCCATAGACCAAGAATAAGGACAAACAAACACAGTCCTCTATTTCAAATTATCTTCTTTTTTTTCACTTATCAATTTATACCAAGTCTAATTAACATGGATGGTACATAACGTATTGATCATGTTTACAAAAAATTGCAAGAAATCAAAGGATCTTGGACCTCTCGCACAAGTCAATCCGGAAGCAGATCAATTAGAAAAAATTTATAGTGAATCATTGATTCATTTGGAGTCTATATATATGTGTGTGTGTGTGTGTGTGTGTAAGAGAGAGAGAGAGAGAGGAGAGACACTTCTTAATACCAATTAGACATCGGTAGGATACACAAACCTCAAGAACGCGAAAGTCAATTTCAGATGATGAAAGGAGACTACTAGTTGTATCTATTATTGCTAACTCGCTAAAATACTGCAAAGTCTTTTGCTTCAATTCGAGGAAACTAAATACCAGTGAAACCTGGACTTGGGACATTCTTTTTTTGTTTACTGAATTAACTATGATCTGTGGATGCACGTCAATGAATGTCAGACACGTCAAATCCCGAAAAGCTAGACACAAGGTCACTGCTGTATATTCAGGTTGCTGGGAATATATAACTAGTTATACAATGTACGAATGTACCAGAAGAACCACAGATAGCAAAACACTTGATAAAAGAAAAAGTATACATAAATCTTTTTAAAAGAGATGTTTAACACTCATTGTTATGCTCCTACTTTTGGTGAATGAAGGTGAATTCTTTTTTATGTCTCCAAACAAATGTTAAGACACAAATGAACATGGGTGTCATGTCTTCAAGGGTTGCATGCTCCCCTTATACAGATGTAACTGCAGATCATAGCTTAAGTGTTCATTTTGCTAATTTTAAAGCATATATGTTACGTCTTGCATTGCAAAACTCTGAGAATAAGGAAACCAATTATTAAGATTCCCATCAATTGCACCGTTAGAGAAGTACTACGCCATATTGAAGCTCAACTCTAAGAATATCAGTGGCACACCAAGGACCAATCCTCTTTAGTCCAAAAAGAAAAAGTGTCCAAGGTAAATTATATGGTCATTAGTATTTCATTTTGATAGAATTAGCTTTAGTTCAAGCTTGTTGGGTTAAGGGGTTTCTCACACTTGCTATAAATGCTGAATGTGTGTTGTAGTCATATGCTATGAGCTTTGGTATGTGAGACTTCAAATATTTGGGGGGCATTATGTGAGGCTTTTCTTTGCAATAGCTTCTGTTTTGCTATTTAGTATGAGTTGCACCATCCCCAAGCCCCTACAACCCTATCGTCCCCGTAGAACCTTTCTACAACTACCCACCACCTTTTCATTGCAAGACAGTCCATAAACTTTGAATTGCCTAACTGCAGTCCTGCATCATCATACCTTAAGAATGAGACATTAAGTAGATTTCATTTTCACTATGACCTTGACATTGACATTTTCACAACTCATTTGACAGCTTGGAGATGTCACAGACATCCCGTATCAGGGCTGTTAGCCACAGATCATTTTTTTTTTTGATAGGTAAATATGTATATATCAAAAACCAAACAGGGCGCAACACGATTACACAGGGAGTATAAAAGAGTGCGGCTAAACACCCAATAAAAACCCTAAGCTCCCAAGGAGCACCCCCAAGGAACCCAAAAAGAACCACCCAAGAACCCCCGAAATCAAAACACCCTACACAAGAAACACCCTACACAAAGGCTAACCCTACACATGATCACCCCACATCCCTAACCCTACTCGAGCCACCGCCCCTAGCCTCAAAGTTATCGGAGCATTCCAAATTCTTCACCCCCAGCGGCATCTTTTTCTTATGAAGCTGTTTAGCTTCCTTATCCTTCGCTCTCCGTGTATAACACTTGGAAACTTGGTTATCTATCAAAGCTTTGGCAGGTGCAGGAGGAAAAGAGAAAACCGGAGAAACAATAGCCCTCACCGGAGGAACAGTAGCCACCACCGGAGGAACAGAAGCCTCATCCCTCATCCTGCACTGAAGCCTCGCCGGATAAGTAGAAGCAACCGCAGGAATCGCCGGAGGAAAAGAGAATTGATTCACAGGCGAAACAGAAGCCACCGAAGAAACAGTAGCCACCACCGTAGGAGCAGTAGCGTCATCCCTCAAACTGCGCCAAAGCCTCGCCGGAGACACAGGAGTCGCCGGGGAAGATTTCCGTCCAAAATCCCCAATTTGAACATTCTCAGCAAACCCAGGAGACTCCGGCGAAGACTTATCCGAGTGCAACAAAAACCCATTGCTGAACTTATCGGGATCCAAAACAGGGCCGCAAACGGGAATTTGAACCACAGCCGACCCAGAAACCGACCCGAAAACCGCCCCGGAATTATGCCCATCATAACCCAAAGAACCAACCCTAATCCGCTTACCTTTGGGCTTCTCACCCAGCCCGCGAAGGATCCGGTCCAACTTATCGCAGAAAAACCCTAATCGCCTCATCGACTTGTTCCTTCTAAACTTAGCTGCCGCCGCCACCGGAGACGAGAAGCTTTGCTCAATCAAGGGATGAGCTTTCTCCATTTCGTAACAATCCATCGCGAATCGTATTTCCACTCCAGCATTCCCCATCTCGAAACAGCTCACCACCGGGAACAAGTCAATCTCTTGCGACGAAAGAAGCCGCGCCCCAGCAATGTCCGCCACCTCGCAGGAAGAAGAGCGCAACGCTTCGGCGACAGACCGTCCATCTTTTGTCCCCGGAGAGGAACTCTCAGAATTCGAAAACCCTGGAGAACTCGCCTGCGCAGCCAGCAACGAACGCAGCTCAACCACGAACCTCCGCCAACCCCGCCCAGAGCGGGCCTCTGGGATCCAGATGATACCTTTCCGTTCGTCCTCCAGATAGGCAACCACCTCCAGGAATCTCGCAGCTTTGTTACTACCCCCGCTCACCGACAAAGACTTCCCTTCCTCGCTAAATTTTTTGACAAAATCTTCCTTCACCTGAGACTGAGACGCCTCTTCTACTGTAGCTGCCAACCAGGAAGCACTTCGCTGACCCACCAGAATAAGCCCTACAAAACCCTTCCTTCTTTCCTCCAAACGAAGCTTCGAAGCCTTCGTCGAGAAAAAGAAGGTTTTAGCTTCCACCGAAAACCGTCGCTCCATCCTAATCTACTCAAATGAGGTTTTGTCACAGATCATACAAGATGAAGTTTTGTCTTTATGCATAAAACCCAAATGAGAACACAATTTCAAGTGCATTCTTAAGGAGGGATAGTGGAACTGACACAGGAAATTTCAAAAAGCGTTGACTGAAAACAGTCATTGCCAACAACTCATTCTGCAGGTAATCACAGTAAATATACCATGCAGCTAATAGAACCATACCTGTCAGTACCCGAAGTTTTGAAGTATGAGGGACATCATCCAATCCTCTTCCCCAGTCAACTTCAGTGAGTTGGATGTCCCCATTAGATGCAAGGAAAGGAATCAAAGACAAAAATTTGTCCAATGCACTGTGTACATTTATGACCTATAATAAAGAAAAATTTGTGACCAGACAGATCATATATCTGCAGATTAAGAAGTCCTGAAACAATTGACATTAGAACAAGTATTTTAATCAACATATCTGATTTTAGAAATTTAAAAGAGAGTAGATTTAAGCTCACTGTTTCAGCATCACTGGCTTTTCGCTTAAGAGACTCCCGAAAAATGTAGGAGATAATGGATATCTGTAGTTCACAAACAAGGTTTAGCTTTGAAGATAAGAAGAAAGTTTGGAAAATTATATCAAGATACGATCATGGTTATCAAGTACAACAGTTTATATATCAACCATAAAAGCATAGGCAACTAGTTGTCTAAAATTACAAATGTTAGATTTTGGCTCTTGAAAAGAAAAAAGTTACAAAAGGAATAAACTATGACTCTTTCTTCAGAGCTTTGTTCTCCTTAGACTTGAGAAAACCAATCGGTACATCTAACAATAGACGGGAACCAATCAAAGCATTTGCTTTAAAGTTTCAAGCTGAGAGAGAGAGAGTTGCTGCAGTGGCATCACAATAGATGACCAGCCTCTTCGGGGACAGACAATATTCAGCTCCCTATACAGAAGACAATGTCATCATTTTGGCTACTTCACCCAAGAGAGGTAAAACTCTCCTTTTAGGCAGAAAAGATTTTTCTTACACTTCGAAAAATATTTGGTCATGTTCTCCTTAATAGCCTAGTCGCAGGCTCTAGCAAAGGATAGGGGGAAAAAGCACCAAAAGAATGAAAAGGTAGATGATTCTGTATAGTAAAAACAAAATAATTGCTAATACCAGCAGAACAATGCACTCTACTACATGTGCAATAATGCATAAGCGCCAATGCTATTATGATCATACCGGTCAACACGTAATATGGAAGCCACAAACAATAAGGAGATGGATGGTACCTCCTTAGCCTTGTTATCTTTATATATGGTCTTTCTAAATGGGAGAAACATTGCAGCATACAAGGAGAGCCTTCGTTGTTCATCCTAAGATAAGATTTCACATGTTACAGAAAACGATAATTCCAAGCCTATATAAGAAACTGAACATATCAGAATAGAGAATGGACATGTACAAAAATTGCTTCATAAATGCCAACAGAATGAGGGTAACGGAAGCAAATTGGGAAGATAAGTATAATGTTTATAAACTTGCCACTTACATTGAAAGTAGAGCCTCCAATTAATTGAACAAGGTTCCACGTAGCATCCAAGTAGGATATGCACAGCCTAAATAAGGTAAACAGAAAAAACTGAGCAAGAAACAGACTTACTTTTTCTTTTTCTTGGTAAGTATGACAGCCAAAAAGACAAGCTGAAAGAGCTGTTTCTGTGTGCTATGAAATTTGGTGTTTGATCACATGTGACGTTTAAAAAGCATATTTTATGAAACTTAAGTAGACATATAATTGTTCTATCCACTATGACGTTTATACAACAATTATAAAAAAAAAAAAAATGATCTTAAGGGTGGTCACTCTAGCATAAGTAAAGACAAGGGGAGGGCCTCTACTTGTTCATTATGAAGCCTAAGATTCTATCTGTGAATATGTACGATAGAGTGAAAAGATGCAGGGCACTCTAGCATAATTAAAGACAAGGGCAGGGGCTCTACTTGTTCATTATGAAGCCTAAGATTCTATCTTGGAATATGTGAGGATTGTATGATAGAGTGAAAAGATGGAGGGTTAGGAATCTTCTTTATTTTTTTTTTTTTTTTAGTAAACAAAATATCATTAAAAGGGCAAAAGGCGCAACTCAAGTGTACATGAAGTACATAGGAGAAACACCTAGCTAAAAAGAGAGAATAAGTCAAGAAAATCATGAAAACTAAGCAAATTAAAAATCTAAAGCAGCTGTTCGGTGGTAAAAAATTATTCTGAAAAAAGAATGGGGCTGTCTAGGGTCTGGTCAGTGGAGTCTAAGGAGTTTGCTGTGATAGTGAAGGGTGGAGACACGGTGTTGAAGCTACAAGAGCGTTGCAGGGGTAAGATGCATTCGATACGGCTGGAGTGGAATGAAGCGGTTTGGTTAGTGAATATCTTTGGTGAGCTGATGGCGGTGGAGGATTCAAGGGTCTTTAGGGATGAGTCTATTCGAAGTTTTCCACGTGCGTTAGTCCAGAAATGCTTCAATAGGCATGGGAGTTTTCTGGTTTTAGAGGAGTATGATGGCTCCAAGATAGGCGTGGAAGAGTTTTGGTGCTAGAAGGTAGGAATAGGAAGGGCTGGGACCGGCTTCAGTCAGAGCTTCGGATCCCTATTGATTTTATTCTGCCATTCGTTGGGGATGCAAGGAAGGCAAAGACAGGGAAACTGAGAAGGAGCTTTTCAGAGGTCTTGCTTTCCACAA
>NC_081542.1:18209346-18246963 GCF_901000735.1 Corylus avellana
CTGAGGCTCACAATTGTCTTCCCTGAGTACTTCGTGCATGCCGAATAAATCACGCAACATCCCGTGCATGTCTCCACCCTGATTTGCGCTTGCACCCGCATCTGAGGCCGGGCGATTAGAATTAGACCCGGTTTGAAGACCTTGTACATGCTTCTCACCGTGATAGAACCAAAGTGTGTATTCCGGCATCATTCCTTTTCCCCCTGTCAAGTGGTCGAATACGAAACCCGGCGGGTGGCGCCGGTTATTTCGACAAACCTTACACGGCCAATAGATGAATCCATCAGGAGTTCTACAGTTACTAACTGCAAACTCAACAAACAATCTACACCCATCTCTGTATTCCCTCGTACCCCTAGACTTTGTCATCCAACTCTTGTCCATTTTTATCTACGTACATGGGTTAGGAATAAATACATAAGACTTACAAATTGTATACCTACTTTCAAGCACATGCATGTATATAAACATAAACCGATACCTAAATATTTGAACCACATTAGAAATATAAACCTATACATTCTCATATAGGGTTAAATTGTTTATGTCCAAAAATATATACATATTCATGCGTATCTACATTCATCCGTACTGATGGGTGTATTTATAACCCTTATCTATTATAATTAATCTACAAAAACCAAATAAAAAAAAAAATACTTGATCCAAAATTTAAGCATTTTCTTTGGTGGGGACCCTAAACAAATTAATTATAGCTAGCTTATAACTTATAAGGTTGTTCTAGTACATCTACCGAGCTAGGTTCGTTACGAGGACCCTAAATACAATAAATATAGCTTAAATGTCGTTAGCCTTTGGCATGAATTACTAGGTGATGACATGCATATATGGGTAATACAACTCTTTTGTTTGGTGTATTTATTTATTTTTAATATGACATGTATAAAGGTTAAAAGAATTTTGAGAGTCTTGAAAATATGGTGTATGTTTTCGTAATATATATTATTGGTCCGAACGTTTCTTCGGTTATTGACACATTAGATTAATTTCTTTCATATTAATCACAATTGTAACAAAATTCCAACTAGTTTTTAGGTAATATTAATTTTGATGCGTTATATTTCAACTTGAAGAAGCTTATAAGTTCCTCAAATTAACCAAAACTTTGGACCGTTTTGTATGGTTTTTTTTTGTTTGAAAAATAATATATGTGGGATAGAATGAAGTAAGAATCGAATTGAATATATTTTGCAAGTGTTTACGTTATGTGTTTAATTATGATTAGTATAGACCGTGACAAAAAAAAAGGGCAAATTGTTGGGGTTGTTGAATCATTCTCTATGACTAAAGAAGGTGGTTCGGGCACTTCCTAACTGTCTATTGAGATGGCCAAATGGGTGGTCAGTCACCTTTAAACTGTCGTTGTGATGGTTCGGCCAATTCTTACAAAACAAGCCGTCGGTTCAATCATATACTCTATATAGTTGTTGAGAGAGTGAGACGTCCATTGCTTTCCAAAACCAAAATGTTGAAATATCCTCGGTCTTTTCAGTTTAACAATTGCTAGAAAAAATATTAATTTGTAATCTAATATATAGAAAAAGTCTTTTCATGTAATGACTATACACTAATATTACAATTTGACTTTCAAAAAAATATATATATTACAATTTGAACTATTTTATTTAAATATTTTTTTTTCTAATAAATCAATTTGTAATAACTTTCCCATATTCTAATCATTTACCACGAGCCACCCTAATTTATCTATTTTTTTTTTAATGCATATATTTAACCACAAAAGAGTTTTTTTTTTTTTTAAAAAAAAAAAAAAAAAATTTAAGTAAAAGTGAAGCTGTAAACTCATAGTCAAAACAAAGGAGGGTCTATCATAAATCTAATCTGTGGATTGGATGTGTGGGCACGTGTGGGGTTTGGACTATATATAAAATTTTTGGCAGAGAAACCCAAAAAAGAAATGGAAGAAAGACATAAAATTGGGGTTAGAATGAAGGGAAGGGCAAGTCTTTATCCACCCTTGAACTGTTGGACAATTGAGACGTGCAACCACCATTACAGCTGTAATACACCTTCAACCAGTAGGTCCATATTTCATCTACATATCTAATCTATCTCCTCCTATGAAATCCTCTAAGAAACTTCATAATCTCCTCCAAATGTGTTTTTTTTTTTTTTTTTTTTTTCTCTGGGCTGATTATAATTTGCAAGTGGGACAGTGTAAGATTCATAATTTCACGTACCAACCACACTGGTCTTGCATACAAGTACCAGGTCCTTGTGAAGTAATTATATTTAAAAAACAATTATATTTACAAAGAAAAACCTACCTAGCATAAGAAACATCATTTTGCATGCATCTATATTTTCAACGTACAATAAGTAATTAATTAATAGATATTCCTAAAAAAACAAAAATGTAACATCAATTACAAGCTCACAAATACTCAATCTCATACATTATTGAAACATCATGCGAATATATGACAAAATGAAACATACAATTCTGCAATATACAACATAATGTATATATTTTATATATTCTGCAATATATATATATATATTACCTAAAAACTATATCAAATAAAACAATATATGTAGAACAACACAATATATATATATATATATTCTGCAATAATAAAACAACACAATATAAAACAACATAAAACAACAATTTTATACTCTGCAATAATAAAACAACACAATATAAAACAACATAAAACAACAATTTTATACAACACAATATATGCATATATATATATTAATCTGCAATAATAAAAAACAATAGTATATATAAAATAAAACAAAATATATATATATATATATATACCTGCAGGTGATCGAGATGGAGGAGCAGATTCGGCCGGAGAATCGCCGGAGACGGCAACGACGCTGTGGAGGCGGTGGCCGGCGACGGGGAGTGAGCTAGCTAGAGAGCGGTACGTACGGCGCTCCGGCAGAGAGATAGAGCTGATCACGGCCGGAGCAAATGAAGAGAAAGTAGAAGAAAATGAGGAAGAGTGAGAGAGGAGATATGCAGAAGATCGAACAAAAGCAGGGCTGGCGGGAGAGAAGAGAGACGAGCTGGGTGGGGGTATGTGCGTGCAAATGTGGTAGCACCAGGGGAGGGCAAATGTGGTAGCACCAGGGGAGGGAAAATCAAAAAAAAAAAAAAAAAAAAAAAAAAAAAAAAAAATCACTACTGCAGGTGCGTGCGATGGGACGGCCAGCAGGCGCTGGCCTTCCCAACGCACTTTCCTGACGCGCCACATAGGCACGTCAGGAAATATTTATATATATATATTATCTATATTAATTAATTATATATATATATATATATATATATATGTTATAATATATTTATACACGTTATTTTAAATAGCATATATATATATATACATGTTTATATGTTTATAATATAGTATTAATTATATTAATACTAATATAATTTATGTTTTCCTCTTTTGTATTTCCATTTGAGTTCTCATGTATTTGGTTTTTGATGTACATGAATATATATATATATAGTGCAATTAATCTTACAAACAACAATTTTCATTTTAATGTGCATGGCTAAAACCTAATTGATATATAGCGTACATATATATATATATATATATGTCTGTGTGTGTGTGTTTGTCAAAACGTTAATATCATCGATCACCAATTAATATTGTTACTTTAATTATTTTAATTAATGAAATACCAAATTTGGTGTCTCACAATTAAATGAACGAGATCGAGAAAAATGCATGTTATACGTACATATATATATATATCCTTTACTATAATTTGAACCATGCATGCACGTTAAATTCATGTTATATAAATATCATTTTGCATGGTTTTGCTATATATATGATATCTCGAGTAAAATATGGCTAACCGTTGGAATTTTTTTTAAGTTTTGAATGTTCAAATGGAATGGGTTACCGTACATGCGACGCATCAGAAAAGTATATATTAAAGTACTGGTCGGTGCTTGTTTTCTAAAAATTAATTTTATTGAATGTTAATTGGAATTCGATCATACTGTACAATATTAAATTACCCTAATAATGTTGGGATCATATATATATATATGTATTTATTTATATTTACATAGTGTAATTATTGACGTGTCAATTTGACACGTCAAGAATTGTTGACGTGTCAATTTGACACGCCAGTAAATAATCAGCCAATTATTTATTAATTTTAAAATGATGTCACATTTAAATTTGGTTCAAATTTACTGACGTGCCAAAGTGACACGTCAGTAAATACTGACGTGTTGTTTTCAACACGTCAGTAAATATTGACGTGTTTTTTTTAACACGTCAGTAAATAATTTATTGACGTGCTACTTTTAACACGTCAGCATTTACTGACGTGCCAAAAAAATGTTACTGTTTGACACGTGAAGAAATGAGCTTTTTTTTGTAGTGGAGGTACGATGCTATCTATGTTGTCACAAATTCCTGTAATTGTTGCTCTAAATTACTTGTGTTTTCGTCAAATCAATCTTGTATCTTGGAATCCTTTCCTTATTTCTTTTGTCCTATGTTTCACTTTTGCAGACTGTGTTTTTCCTATATTCAAATTTTTTATCTTTTATCTTTTTCTTTGTGTTTCCTGAATCTGTTTTCAGGTAGTGGATGATGGGTAACCTTAAACATTGCTTGATTCCCTTGTAATATATATAGCATCAGAAAGTTCAATGATTGGTATTGTTATTACAGGTGATTTACCCAATTCTTTGAATTCACAATGAAATATGCACTTATAAGCACTAATTCCTTGCACCCATTTGCTCCGTTTGGTGCGCATATATGCTCTAAGCCTAAGAATCCCATTGTATTCTGCATAAACGCATTACTTTGCCCGCCCTACTCTCCTTGAAATCCCAGTCCAAGCCATCTAGATTGGTTGCGCTTTGCGCTTCCCATAACGCAAGCCCTTCGAATGCCGAACTGAAGGATCGTGGGGTGGAGGAGGTTCCGAGTGAAGACTTTGTTGAAGATGAGAATTCACAAAGTCGATGGAATGTAGAAGTGGGGTATGTGGAAATGTTGATGTTGTTGTTTTTTTTTTTTTACTGTAATTGTGTTGCTATTCAAGCTTATAGCATTCAATACCTTTTTGAGAAATGCTGCACATACTCCCATACTCTCAAAATCTAATGTTGATTTTAGTCACAAGTGAGGGAGTGTGAGAATAAGAGCGTGGGTAGCATGTCTCATACCTTTAATGGATTTCTTTGTTTGTTTAAGGCATGCTTGCTTTTCCCATTTGGGTTTAAGGGATCAGTTTAATCCTCCATTGCATTGGAAGTGCACATCCATGGCTTGAATGGAACTATTCAGAATAAGATGAAGCCTTTTAGGAATTCATGAAGTCACTACATTTTAAATGTTTTGTGTAGTGGTGATGGCTACAATGATAATGACTTTAACAATTAATAATGATGGCTTTTTGAAAAACTCTATCCAAAAAGATAATTTAAATTTCTATTCTCGTGGAACATGCAAACAGGGTTTTAATAAGTCTCACTAATCAAAATTGTAGTTAGGTGTAAGATCTCATATTCCCTAAAAAGAAAATTAATAAAAATAAAGTAAATATGGATGCTTATTGATCATTAGTAAGAGGTGACTTTTATGATAAGGAAAAAAATGAGGAAGCCATATAGAGAAGTATGTGCTTTAGTAATGTGTATTACCCCCCCTGTTCTGGTCACAAAATAAATGAAATAAAGCAAAAAATGGATTTTTGTTGCAACAACTGATGTTATTTGGCATTTACAACAGATTGGAAACTATTTTCAATGCGTGACTTACCAAAGGAAAATATGCTATTTGTTCCCAGCTAATTAATTGATACTTACTTATGTAAGAATAATTGGCTATGATTTAAGTAGGCTGTAGTTTAAACTTGTGGTAGTTATTACCTATGCTATTCTTTGCTGACAAACTTGAAGCTTGAATTTTATTGTTGACTATGATCTACGTTAATTTCATCATTATTGATAATCATGAATTAATTTCAATGTTTGCAGACTTCTGTGGCATTCACTAGCCTTATTACTGCAGCTGTCCCAACACTATATGCAAGTAGTCTAACTTTATGATTAAGTGCGGAATTTATTATTATTATTATTATTATTATTATTATTATTATTATTACTATTATTTTTTGGTGTCCTACTCCCAGCACCACACGTCAGGCTTAATTCATCTCACTTAAGTCTATTACAACATTATGACTACTTGTTCTTTTGCATTATGCCTAAAATATGGATAAACCAGTGATTTATTAGTTGCAGCAATTTCTGTAAGTTCTTTTGGAAAGTGTGTTTTTTTTTTTCTTTTATGAGCAATTGTTTCATTTCTCATGCCGTTTTAGCTAATAGCTAAAGGTTGATCCACTCCCACTCCCAAAGCCCCCCTAAAATTTTGTTACTGCTAATTGATTTAATAGCCACTAACAACTCTATGTTCGTTTGGCAAAACTCTTTAGAGGGTGGTTTTTTGCTTTTTGGTTATGAGGTGACATAAAGGTAATAGTTTTTTATGGTTTGAGTTGTATGTTGATGCTTACCTAGCTTAACAAACGTTGCCAAACGAGCCCAGAGTCTACCTTTTTCTGTTTCCTGACTAAACATTTCTAAACGCATGCAATATATGGAAACATGCTGCCAATTAGTCTGATATGGAAGATAAATAAGGTCAAATAAAAAATTGTTATATTAGGCAAAGCTTGCTTGGAGCCTACCTTCAAATATTTTTCTCCCTTATATGTTTACCTAAGGAGAGGTATGACAAACTAGTTTGAGTGATTGGTGCACTTGCTGTGGGATTGGTTATATTGCTGATGTTAAAGTTAGGTTGATGCTCTCTGCATAACACTAAACTGTGGTTTCTTCCTCAAAGACTTTACAATCCAAATTTGTTCTTGTTAGATAAATGTTTTGATTATCTCTGCTGGTTAGTGTATGCGTGCATAAATTTTAGGGCCAAAACCAAGATCTATAAGTTCGAGCACTAAATTTCAGGGTTGAAATAGTATGGTTTTGGTGATTGATATCCAGATATACTACTGCCTGAGGAAAATAACGGAAAAGTTGGTTTGGGTAGGATAATGCGATGTCTAGCTTTTGTAGATATATATATGCTGGCTATGTGTGTTAAGCTTTAATCTCTTGACTTTCTCTGGCCTGGCATAAAAATGATGGTTTTCTTTTAAGATATGAGAATTCTAGGTGGTCTCAAAATTTTCTTTGTAGCCAATACCTCATGTTTCTATTTTCTGCATACTTGATCAAAAACTTAAACGATGTTATCATATCCTCAATTTGCAATATACATTTCCTGTGTTGTTGTCACAGCCAACACCTATCCAATTACAGCAATCATCACTAACCCAAGAAGAAAGACGACCCGGTGGATCTGTAAGATTGTCTTTAAAGCAAAGAAGTGCTTCCATTTTCACCTCTAAGCATCTTAAATTTGGGCTCTTGGTACATGAAATGGGTTTAATAAGTTGAAGGTAAGATGCAGTTCCAAACAGAGAGAAGAAGAAAATGGGAAACCCTGTGAGCATAAGAGTGAGAATTCATATTCTAGGAAAGGTTTTGAGGGGTTATGCATAATGATGAGGGGAGTGTTATCTAGGTTAGATGAGTTTGACAAGAGTCACAAATCTGTATCTAGGGTTAGGAAGGTTAATACCATTCACCCGTTGAGGGGGAGTAGTGGTGGACTCACCTAGAGTAAGGTGGTCCAGAACATGCCTTGGATTGGTTGTCTTGCATATTTCTTCATATCCTAGAGTATGTATCATTCATTGCATTGCATTTTGTTTCTAATTTCTGTTCTGCATATATATGCATTGCATTAATTTTGTGCATTTTATTTTGAAAAAATTCAAAAAGACAAATATTCTTTTTAAGGTTGTCTGCTTATTGTTGTCATATACACCTTGATAGTCCATAAATTTCTCATGTATACTTCATGGATCCAATTCCTTATAACTCAAAATGTGCTTACTATACATGAGATGAATATGTATTAATGGACTGATTTTTTTTTGTGCCTAAGCATAAGCTTCTATGGTACATTTTACCTATGCTTGAACTCTTGTGCACATTTAAGCTTATATTAAGTATGAATTTGACCTTAAGGGTGAGTTATGTTAGGCAACCATATGAGGATGATTGACTAGTTGTGTCTATTAAATTGACCAAATGCTAGTTGAACCTAGGACCTAGAAATTCCAACATTCCACTAATTTCTTTTTAAGCACTAAATGATTAAAGACAATTCTCAAAGTGAAAAATAGTGAAACAATAAAACAAAATAACATATTCCAAAAGAAATTCTATTTCATTGTGCCTTATTTGTGCTAAACTTGTCCCTATATAAATAGTCGTGACCATATTCATTGTGGAAAGAGACAGTCACTACCGGACAATTTTTGAGTATGTGCTATTACTACATGAGAAGTGTATTGGATGAGGGTGACACGACCCTAGCAAGGTTTGACTTTTGTTTAGATATACATGTCAATCTTCCCATGAGATAATTTAAGTTTTTTTTCTTGCTAGCCTATCCCCTCACCTTATAAGTTCTTAAACTTACTTGATGGTTAGCTTTCACACACAACACACAACTATGGGTCAAGTGGAAGATGTTGCTTTGCTTTGTTGAAGAAACTTTTGTTTCATATCTTTTTATCCTCATGTATATTTTGGACATTTTGAGAAATAACCAGATAATCATTTCTTCATACATGAGTCTTTTATGTTATCATGTGTGTATTTGACATAACAAGTCTTACATTGAGGGGGAGAATTTTTTTCATGATCTTGCATTTCACTCATTATGCATTCGTAGCTTTGATCATGTTTATGTTTCTGTGACTTTCCTTGGGCATACTGGTGTTTTACTGCCCTTGATGAGAATAGATAGAACATCATAGATGATTTTGATTTTGATTTTGATATACTTGTTGCATCTATGAATGATATTTGTTTTGTGTTCTAATAGATTTGGTGAGCTATTCATGATTATATTCTATTCAAATCTGTTATATTATTGATCATTATTTATTTCTGTTCCACATATGCCTCTATGTGTTTTGTGAAATGTTTAAGGAAAATTGAAGACCTTTTGTCATTCTGTGATAAAAAAGAGAGAGTAATGATGGGAGATGATGGGATGTCTGCATGTTGGTTTTTGTCACCAAATTGCCAAAGAGGGAGTTTGTTAGTATTTTTGTTGACATTTATCTCTAGGATTTGGTTAACTTTTTCAATGCGTAGGTATATTGTAATCTGGAATGTGCAGGATTCTAGTGTTACAGGATAACTCGAGATATTTTGCTTGATAGTAGATATGATGCGGCTAGGCTATCGGTTGCCTCTGTATAATGCTTATATACATACTTATTTGTCTGTATTTGTTGTGTGCATATGCCAAGAGACAATTGACATGCATTTGATGATTACAAACACTGAAAAAAAAAAAAAAAAAAAAATCAATTTGATGATAACATTGAGTTATTTAAACTTCATCGGGTGGAGCTAATAACAGAAACGAATTAGGCAATTAGGCAATTAGCATGACTATATATATCGAGTAATCTAAAATTAAAATGCTAGCGTTATCCTGTAACTATTAAAATCATAAATATCTCTCACAAATCTCTATCAAAATGTTAAAAAACAAAAAAGTCCATGAATTCACCATTTCTTCCATAGAGTAAAATTATTTGGAAGGCTGAAAAAGAAGGAAATCAATGATTTTTTACGACTGAAGCATGAAAGCCCATGCATTCAATTCGCAGATTCTATTTTGTTTTATAGCACATCATTGCTTGAATGACAATATTAGCTTCAGTAATGTAATATTAAGAATGATGGTTAAAATTGTAAATTTAGGACTTGTCTTGTCTTTAGCCAACCGTTCGCTCACAACACCATTAAATAGAGAATGAAAATATAATAGTAAGTAATGAGAAATGGATTTTGGAAAATATAATAGTAAGGGAATGGGCTATAGGATATCTGCTGCTAGTGCTCTTAGAGTGGGCACATTTACCTATTTCTCTCAGCTTATTACCTACTCCCAAGTGAATATATAAATTTCGCAATTGACAGAAAATGGGAATGAGTGAATGTAATGTAATGCTTTTATTTCATGGGTGACACCCAATCCCACCAATGAAACAAGCGGCATATCTATTTGCCAAAGCAATTGAATTATGAGTTGTGCGATATACCAACCCTCCGTCCCATTTCTGTTTTACTTGGTTGACGTGGCAATGCCTAAGGATGGAATGAGGGTGTAGTATGTAGCATTACTCTTGAATTATTATTCAATTTTTTTAGTTATAAGAACTAATATTTAAGTAAATGAAGAGAAGATTTCATTGAAATTCAAAACAAGGGAAGAAAAGAAAAAATATATTGCAATCAAAATTTCTTGTGAGTGTTGGTATCATGTGGATACCCCTCGTTAATTACATTACATTGACTATTTTTTTTTTTTTTTTTTTAGGTACTTTGGAAAATGTAAATTCATGTACTCTTTGATTTAGAAAATTTATCACATTATGCTTGATTTTTATAAAATGTTTGCAAAATTTTATGCATCGAAAGCAAAGACAGAAAATGAGAAGTTTAGCAAACCAAGCCATTGATTTTCTAATAATTGTACTATTTCGATTTCTTTATTACTTCCGTTTTCTTGGCAACTAAACATAGCATAGGTGCTTGCAGTTATATGCCATGATTTTGAAATTAATTGTGCTATTTTGATTTCCTGCCCTTCATTTTTTCTACTTGGATTGAAGTAATTTAAGAATAGCATGGTTAGGTTCATACTATTGATCTCAATTTATTCAGTCATTTTGTGGTGACTTTGCTTATTCTATGGAATTATCAGAAGTTGTTTTTTTGGTGATCAACTGTATTGTACATGGAAATGCTTTTGCATTCAAAATCAAGTGAGAATGGGACTTGACTATGTGAATATACTGCTTGATTTTGTAATAAAACAGGATTACTACTTATTAAAAAAAATATAGTGCTTGATTTTGCTCCATCTGCAATTAGTGTTTGTTTGAAGTGAAAACAACGTAATCTCTAATGCCTGTCAGCATTTTCAATTTTGATGATTTGGATTTTCTCTTCATCATTTGACAGATGCGGAGATAGCTGATGGGAATCAAAGCATGCATTCTTTAAAGCCTGCTGGTGGCATAGGGAAGAAGTTCAAAAGGAAATTCAAGATGGGTAAAGGCAAGCGCCCGCCGTGGTAAGGGCATCAGGAGGAAGAACCATATTTGATTCCATAACAGATACTGGTAATTGATATTTCTCCTACCGTACTAATGGTATCAAGTGGCCTGTGGGCAATCTTGGTAGTTCTAAGATAGGTATATTTTGTATTCTGTTTTTGTGTCCTATGGATTAAGTTTGGAAGGTTGTTGAGTGACACGAATGTAGACTATCCTTTTTCTTTTATCACAACTTATAAATATGGATGGATGGCTTTTTTGAGTTTTTCCCCACGCACACAGAAAATTTTTGTGGATTGAAGGATATATCAAATTAGTGTAAAAACAGAAAATTATTCAACTGACTGTTTTACCAAACAGTCACCATTTATTGTGAAGACTCCAAACTTTTCTGAAAGGAAGGCTAAATTCCACTACCTTTATGGTATTCAAATTGTCCATTTTTTAACTTTATATACGTTTTAAACACTTTACAACAATCATCTGCTAATTTGGTATTTTCCTAAAGGCTGAGAAGTGACCTCTGTTTTCTTATGGGTTGATTAATTATGGCTTTGTGATTTTAAATATGTGAACATCATCCTCAAAAGTTGACTTTATTAGAAATGGGTCTTGGGCCTAACTCAACCCAAAAGCTAGCTCAAGAGTTAAGGTTTCCTCTCACATTATAAATGGCCAATCTTCTTAATACTCAAGCAATGTGGGACTTTCAACACGTCCCCTCACGTGTGGCGGGAGGACATCCAAGCCAACATGTGCGACAATAGGTGACGGTGGGCCACAGCCAATTGGGCTAAACATGTGTGGCGGGAGGACATCCAAGCCAACACGTGCAACAATGGGAGAGACGGTGGGCCACAACCAATTGAACCTGGCTTTGATATCATATTAGAAATGGGTCTTGGGCCTAACTCAACCCAAAAGTTAACTCAAGAGTTGAGGTTTCCCCTCACATTATAAATTGTCAATCTCCTTAATATCCAAGCAATGTGCGACTTCCAATAGACTTTGATGGATGTTATTATGGGTCATCAAGGGCGGGGACCAAGGCATTCTAGGAGGTGATGGAGTCCCCCCAATGCTTGCTGGTACAAAGAGAAAGAATCCAGGAAGATTCCATTCTTTTTTCATTGTAATTTAATTTTGTAGCACACTTTTTTAAAGTTTCTTTGGTATTTGCTTAATTTAGGTGGAAAACGCACACTAAAGCTTCCCCCAGAACTCGCATACGGCATGAGAGGGGCTGGGTGCAAAGGAGGTAAGCAGTCATCTTCTATAAAAGAAAATTTCGTCATGCGTAAATTTCCTTTGTACATGTAAAAGTAGCTTAATCCTAATGTTCTGTATATAAATAATAAGATTTAACAAATAACAATGGCAGTATCTTAAGTTTTTTTCAGCATATTTTGTTTGTTGCAGGTTCTTGTATTATTCCTCCAGATTCGGTTCTTCTGTTTGATGTAGAATTCATTGGCAAGGTATGAGAAGTAGTTGCCACAAAGAAAGTGTCTACATCAATCAGTTTTTGGTTTTCTCCAACTTTTTATTTGTAAAGTTGAAGAGAAGAATCAAGAAAGCACAAATGTTTCATCTCTGAAGAGCATTCATGCTTCCACTGTTGCACACATTTGTCAATTAGAGACCCAAAAGACAGACCTTATATCATTATTAAGTAAATACATTGTGAAAGTGAGTTGAAGGTTGAGTGCAAATAATTTTTTGGGATTATGCTTACGAGCAAAAGCTCGAGTTTTACCTAACTCGTGTAGAAGGAATGCTTTGCACAGTGTCATAAAAATCAAGTTTTACCGAACTTGTATGAAATGAGTGCTTTTCTCATCATTAGAACATTAGACGCCTCGTTTACTAAATATTGGGTCTTGAAAGCGCTATTAATGGTTGAAGTGACAATGATGGAAGGTGTTTGATAAAAATGATGACTTGCAATAGTAACGATAATGATAGTAGTAATGTGAATAGTGATGCTAATGATGGTAATTCAATTGCATTGGATTTAGGGACAGAATTGGAATTTATCATCGGAAGACCAAAGCATAAATGAAGGGTAAAGCTTAATTTTAATAGGGCTAAGTCTAATTTTTCTGTCTGAAAAATTGAAAAAAAAAAAAAAAACCATTAACACATTTTTCAAAATAAATTATAAAATAATATTCAAAACTTAAAACACTTCTTAAAAAATAAAACACAACATATATTTTGTAAAAAAGAAAACTTAAATATTTTAAAGGAAATAGTTTTATTTTTCATTTTTCTTTTATTTTATAAAAATAAATTTTTTTTTTCATTTTTCAATTTTACAAAATATTATTCCAAAATTTTATCAAACAAAATTTAAACTTTTCTTAAATATGACCTCCACCAAATAAATTATCAACTTTTACATTTTCAAACTTAAAACGCAAAACACTTCTCAAAATTTTACCAAACGAACTCTAAGATCTTTCGGCCCAAGTTGGAACCCGATTATTGTTTTAAAAAATGACTATAAAGGAGAGAGTCATTATTATATCTTGTGGTGTTTTAAATTTTAGTTCGAGTTCTTGTAGTATTTGTAGTGACAAATTGTAAAAAGAAAAAGGTAAATAAGAAAAAAAAAAAAAAAAAGAAAAAAAGAAAAAGAAAAAGAAAACAATAAAAGTGGGACAGGAAAATCCTTATCCAAGATGGGAGGACAAGATCCGAATCAGCCAAACAGACCCGAATATAGGCGAATCCAGAAATCATAGCCCTCTTTTATTTGTTTAAAACCCTAGCGACCCCGGAAGACAAAGCGAAAGACTAGCGAAGGCGGTGGTTGAAGAAGAAGAAGAAGAAGCGATGGCGAAGTCAATGAGGTCGAAGAAATTGAAGAGGCTTCGAGCGATTCGGAGAGAGATGGTGGAGCCCTACTACGACAACAAAGATGTTGCTAAGCTCGCTGCTCAGGAGGCTGCCCTCGCTGCCCCTAAGCTCCCTGCCCGTCCCACTTCTACCAATACCGATATCACTACAACTTCAAACGCTATGGGTAACCTCTCTCTCTCTCTCTGCTTATTATCCAGTTTCTGGAGTTCAATGATTTGCCTGGTATTCAATATTTCCCTATTGTTGATGGTGTTGTGAGTAGTAGTTTATAGTTTTACAAAATTATGTGCACTTGCATTTGGGGTTTTTCATGCTAGTTTGTGATTTTGTGTGTAGCCCATTTTGGCTTATGATGTAGAACCCATTACCCACCAACACATCAACGCCAGTATTCATGTCCTGCCATAATGATATGTTTCAATTCTTATACAATGACCGGATGATACCCCTTATGATTCCTCAGTATACGCAGGAATGGCAAAAGGGGGAGAAAAAAAAAATGGAAGCTTTGTACTGAATGAATTGTGCTACGCTAGTTTCTTATGTTGGATTCCTCGAGTCTACCATCTATTTTTGTTCTGACCAAGTTCTCTCTGTGAAACCGTTTTAGTTATTTCTTAAGGAGGAAACAGATACTTGTATTTCTTAGCAACAAACTTATTGAGGCTCTTATCACACCCAAACTTGTTTTGATTTACAAGTATATATATAGACCCCATCTGCAGCTCGAATTCTCACCTCTGTTTTTTTACGCAAAAGATAAAAACTGCACTCCAACTGAGCACTACTTTTCAAACTCAGTAATATTAGGAAATAATTGGCTTTGTTTGTTAATGTGTTTTGGGGGCACTTTTTGTTTTTGGTTTCACATAAAGGTGAAAACTGCTTCTTCTTTTTTTGGTGTTTTGAGGACTAATTTGCCAGCCAATGGATAGATGTTTGTGTTGGATGGCGTAGATGACAACCAGGGAGTCTCCGTCAATGATGATGTTGTTCTTTATCCCCAATTTTGTTGCTTTCTAGATGGCTAAAAGCCGAAGGGCGGCTTTGGCTTCTCCCATGTTGGGGTTAGAGTGGGCTTTCTCTCAGCTTATTATGGGGCATTATCTGCTCTCAAGTGAATATGTAAATTTCGCAATTGACAGAAAATGAGAATGAGTGACACCCTTTCCCATCCATGTAACAAGCGGTGTATCTATTTGGCAAAGCGATTGAATTATGAGTAATGCGATATACTACACCTCCATCCCATTTCTCTTTTACTTGGCTGACGTGGCAGTGCCCATTAGCATTTGATTTTTTTTTTTTTAATAAAGGTGATGTGGACAATGCCACATCAACCCTGGAGGATGGGATTTATACTTCAATTTTTTTAGTTATAAGAATGAAATATTAAATCCATGAAGAGAACATTTCATTGAAATTCAAAACAAGGAAAAAAAAAAAAAAGAAGAAAAAATAAATCGCAATCAAAATTTTCTTGAGTGTTGCTATCATGAGGATACCCATCATTACGTTACATTGACTCATTTTGTTTTTTGAGGTACTTTGGAAAATGTAAGTTCACGTACTCTTTAGATTTAGAAAATTTATCACATTATGCTTGATTTTTATAAAATGTTTGCAAAATTTTATGCATCGCAAGCAAAATACAGAAAATGAGAAGTTTAACAAAAAGCCATTGATTTTCTAATAATTGTACTATTTTGATTTCTTACTTCCTTTTTCTTGGGAACTAAACATAGCATAGGTGCTTACAGTTTTGAAATTAATTGTGCTATTTTGATTTCCTGCCCTTAATTTTTTCTACTTGGATTGAAGTAATTTACGAATAGCATGGTTAGGTTCATACTATTGATCTCAATTTATTCAGTCATTTTATGGTGACTTTACTTATTCTATGGAATTATCACAAGTTGATTTTTTGGTGATCAATTGTATTGTACGTGCAAATGATTTTGCATTCAAAATCTAGTAAGAATGGAACTTGACTATGTGAATATACTGCCCGATTTTGCTCCATCTGCAATTAAGTTTTGTTCATCTCTAATGCCTGTCAGCATTTTCAATTTTGATGATTTGGATTTTCTCTCCATCATTTGACAGATGTGGAGATAGCTGATGGGAATCAAAGCATGCATTCTTTAAAGCCTGCTGGTGGAATAGGGAAGAAGTTCAAAAGGAAATTCAAGATGGGTAAAGGCAAGCGCCGTGGTAAGGGCATTAGGAGGAAGCACCATATTTGATTCCATAACAGATACTGGTAATTGATATTTCTCCTACTATACTAATGGTATCAAGTGGCCTGTGGGCAATCTTGGTAGTTCTAAGATAGGTATATTTTGTATTCTGATTTTGTTGAGTGACATGAATGTAGACTATCCTTTTTCTTTTATCACAACTTATAAATATGGATGAATGGCTTTTTTCCCCTCGCACACAGAAAATTTTAGTGGATTGAAGGACATGTGTACCTATATTCAACTGACTGTTTTACCAAACAGTGTTGGAACAAGTACAAAGTTCTGTAAAAACTTAGGGAAGCCACAGTTTTTACGGAGGAAGCTAAATTATGAAGTCCAAGTTAGTGTTTTAACTGAAAACAAGATGCCACAACAGTCTCATTTATAAACAATGTTAAGCATGCGACTTTTGTTTTGAATGAGAATGATTTAAGTAGAGATGCACATGCTGATGCAGTTTTATTGGCAATAGCTGCATCTGGATTATGCATTTATCAATTATAGGTAACTGTATCTGCATCACGTGGTTACTAATCATTATGTGTGGTTATTGCGGTTATTGAATGCTATTATTAATAGCTATTCGCATATCAAGTTATGGGCATTTTGGGCCTTCTTTGGATCTCTATTATGGCATATTTTATATGCGTTTGAAAATGTTTTTAACCCTGTTTTAGTGTTTTTTTTAAGCCATAATGTTTTAGATGAAATTCATATCTTGATTCCACATTTCAGCTTAAAAATAAAAGAAAATACAAATACCCCATGATGTGTTCATCCACAAAATACAAACATACAAATTACAAAGGGCTATTGTTCAAATGTAAATCCAACAACAGTACAAATCCAGCTAACATTTTACAAATTCAAAACATAAAAAACATGATTAAAGTTTAAATGTAACACATTCAAAAGCGGATGATGAATTTGTTGCAAAGACTAAAATCTTCTTTGGATTCAAGGCTAAATTTCACTACGTCTATGGTATTAGAATGTCCAACTTTTTCCCTTCAAAGAATATATATTGTCGAAGTACCAATCCAGTAACTATTAAGTAATAATAGTCATAAAAAAATCTTTTCTCGTCTGAAAGATTGAAAAAGAATGAATTAGAGTGAGGTTTTTTAATAGCGGAAGCATGGAGCTGATGCATCAATTTATAGCTCATCATTTTCTGGATGACAATATTAGTTTTGGTAATGTAATATTAAGAAAGATGGTATCGGAAATTGGAGCTAATCACGTGAAGGGATGGGAGGGGGTAGGTAGGCTCGAAGAGCAGCCCTGGTTTCGTGTGAAAACTGAACTAATTAATGCGAAGGAGTCGTTGAGTAGGCTGAGGGGAGAGATTGACGTGGGTCTAGATAGGATTGATTTTGTTATTAAATACCTGGGAGAGAAGAATGATTATTCATGGGCTGGAGTGGCGTGCGTCTGTGGTCTGGCAGGAGGGATTTCATCCAAGCTAGGGGAGGCCCAGCCCAAGAAGATGAATATGGAGGGTGATGATCTGGAGGGGACGGATGGGTCTACGGGGGGAGGCCAACGGCCCACAAGAAAGCTTAAGGGCAAAAAGAAAGTGGTGGTTGTGTATAGGCGTAGGAAGGTGGGCCTGGGTCTGGGTCTAGGTCAGACCAGCCCAAGATCGTCGGGTCTTAACAGGGTAAGACCCACGGGGTCCTCTTACCCATTAAGTTCGATCGGTTCGCAGGAGGGTTGCCGAAGGAGTCCGGTAGGTGACCCAGGTGCGTCGACGTCGGCGGCAGTAGGGGCGCGCACAGAGGAGATATCGCCGGCTTCAGTGGAAGTTTTTACTGATGGACCCGGAGAGTCTTCCGGTGGTGAGAGAACGTCAATTCAGGCCGGAAGTAGCTGTTGTACTCCGGAGGTTGTGCCATACAACGCCGGAGAGACCGGAGGGAAGACTGTTTCGTGTCAGACAACGCCGGAGAGGCCTTTCGTGGTGGTCGCTGGTGCCTCAGAGCTGGTCGGCAATAAATCCAGTGCTCCGGCGGTCGTGATTACGAATAGGGGAAAGTCTCTGTCAAACCAGACAACGCTGGAGGTGAATCTCTTGATTGCCGCTGGTGAGGATCTTGAGTGGGTTGAGCCCGAAGAGGCGTCTGGAGCTGAAGGATCGCCGGGGAAGGTGGTTTTGGGTAGTGGGGACGCTGCTATGCACCAGAGGATGCTGGTGATGCCAGATACAGTGAGGGTAGAGAGTTGGTGCCTTGGTTTGCCGGCGAAGTGATCCAAGTTGATAGTCAGGCGAGTGAGGGTCTGGGTCATATGCTGGAACAAAGGTATAATGGTGGGCTGAATGTCTTTTGTTCCTCTTGGGATGATGATCCTTCTAATCTAGGATTCAGGTGCTCAGGCATGGCCGAGTCTCGAGGGGCTGGCCAGATGGTAGCTAAGAGTTCTGGGGGTGAAGTTAGTGTTGACGCTAGAAGTAAGGAAGTTGGGAGGGCAGGGGCGTGTGGAACAGAGGGGCCTTCGCCTTTGAACAGTTATGATCCTAATTTAGGGGGTGCGGCAGGACACTCAGATTGGGTTATTCAGTGTGCCAATGAGATTTATCCGATCGTGGGGATTTCGTATGTCGGTCATAAGTTGCAGCTGTTAGCATTGTTAACTTCTCTAGAAGAGGAGCGCCGAAATAATGGAATGGTAACTAATTCAAGTAGTGGCACTAAGGGGAAAAGGGAGATGAGGAATTTGGAGTGCTCGGTGAATTATGATGCTAGAAGTGGGAGCTCGACTCGGGGTAACAGGAAGGGGAGGAGGAATGTCGGAGTTTTATGAAGATAAGTATACTTTCTTGGAATGTGAGAGGGTTGAATAAGAGGGACAAACGCTTGAGGGTGAGTAGATGCTTAGGGACTGGAATGCAGATGTTGTTTGCCTTCAAGAAACCAAGATACGGAGTATGTCTAGAAACATTGTTCGCAGTTTATGGAGGCGGAATCATGTGGATTGGTGTTGTTTGGATTCGAGTGGAGCCTCGGGTGGGATTTTAATCATGTGGGATACTAGGGTGGTGGAGAAGATCGATGTCTGTATAGGGGAGTTTACCATGGCCGTGTCTTTCAAGAATGTGGTAGATCTCTCTGTGTGGGCGTTTGCAGGAGTGTATGGTCTGAATCTTGATAGGGATAGAAGGTTCCTTTGGGATGAGTTGGCTGGTGTTCTTAGTTGGTAGAACTTGCCATGGTATATAGGGAGAGATTTCAATGTTACTCGATTCCCTAGTGAAAGATCTGGAGGTGCTAGTCTGGATTCTGCTATGATGAGTTTCTCTGATTTTATTTCTGAACAAGGCTTATGGACTTTCCTCTTGTCGGGGGTGCTTGTACTTGGTTAGTTTCTCAAGATCCTCTGCTATGGTCTAGGATCGATCGGTTTCTTGTTTCTCTAGAGTTGGAAGCCTGGTTTCCTGGGGTGAGGCAGAAGAGGCTTCCTCGTCTTTGCTTGGATCACTTTCCAATCATTCTTGAGTTGGGGGAGGTATCCCAGGGGAAAAGGCCGTTCAGGTTTGAGAATATGTGGCTTAAAGCGGATGGGTTTGTTGCCTTAGTGAAACAATGGTGGGATTCTTATGAGTTCCAAGGTACGCCGAGCTTTGTTTTCGCTCGCAAACTCAAGGCCTTGAAGCTGAATCTGAAGACTTGGAATGAGGAAGTGTTTGGTAACATTGAGAGGAATAAGAGGATGCTTCTTGAAGATCTTCGGGTGTTTGATGAGCACGAAGAAAGTAGGGCTTTGAACGAGGAGGAGTTAGCGAGGAAGGCCGAGGTTGTTCGAGAATTAGAGAAGTGTACTCTTATGGAGGAGATAAGTTGGAGACAGAAATCTAGGTTGTGTTGGTTGAAGGAAGGGGACAAGTGCACCAAATTCTTTCATTCCATAGCCAACTCTAACAGAAGATTTAACTTGATAGAGACCTTTATGATTGGGGATAATCTTTCTTCAAATCAGGATGAGATTAGTGAGCACATTGTCGATTTCTATCAAAAGCTCTTTACTGAGCAACACAATTGGAGACCCTTGGTCGATGGTATCTCTTTGGATTCCATTTCGGAGGAAGAGGCTAGCTGGTTGGAGAGAGTTTTTGAAGAGGAAGAGGTTAAAAAGGTCGTGTTTAAGATGAATGGCAATAAGGCATCGGGCCCTGATGGGTTTTCTATGGCATTCTTCCAAGCTTGTTGGGATGTGGTGAGGGAGGATATTATGAGGGTGTTTAGTGCTTTCCATGCTGGCGGGATGTTTGTAAAGAGCCTCAACGCTTCTTGCATTTCGCTTATTCCGAAGATTCCTGGTGTCACCAATCTCAAAGATTTTCGCCTGATTAGCCTTGTGGGAGGTATGTATAAAATTATTGCCAAGGTTTTAGCAAACAGATTGAAGGTTGTGTTGGATAAGATCATTTCCAAGTCGCAAAATGCTTTCATCAAAGGTAGGCAGATTCTAGATCACATCTTGATTGCTAATGAATGCCTTGGTAGTAGGCTGAGATTTGGGGAGCCAGGGTTCATTTTCAAAATGGATTTGGAAAAAGCTTATGATCATGTGAATTGGGGTTTCTTGATGTATTTGCTAGGGAGATGTGGTTTTGGAGGGGTTTGGTGTTCTTGGATTCAACATTGCATTTCCTCGGTGCGGTTTTCGATTATGGTAAATGGGTCTCCTAAAGGGTTTTTTAGCAGCTCCAGGGGTTTGAGACAAGGGGATCCTCTCTCTCCTTTGCTGTTTGTGTTTGTGATAGAGATTTTGAGTAGGATGATTTCAGCAGCGATTCATAGGGGGCTGTTAGAAGGCTTCAAAGTCGGCAACACTACAGTCTCTCACCTTTTATTTGCCGATGATACCTTGATTTTCTGCAATGCTAGGCTTGCCCAGTTACGTTACTTGCGGAGTTTGTTTTTGTTGTTTGAAGCTGCTTCAGGGTTGAAGGTTAATTTGGCTAAATCGATGCTTATTCCGGTGGGGAATGTGGAGCAAGTGGATTTGTTAGCCGGTATTTTAGGGTGTGAGGCGGTTACTTTGCCAGTGAAGTACCTTGGTCTCCCGTTGGGAGGCTTTTATAGGTCCAAGTATATTTGGGATGGAGTTATCGAGAAGATTGAACACCGGTTAGCCAGCTGGAAAAGGTTGTATTTGTCGAAAGGGGGTAGGGTCACCCTTATCAAGAGCACTCTTGCTAATTTGCTCACTTATTACTTGTCTCTTTTCCCTATTCCGGTGAGTGTTGCTAGGCGCATTGAGAAGCTTCAGCGCAATTTTCTATGGGGAGGGATAGGCGAAGAGTTTAAATACCACTTGGTGAAGTGGTCGCAGATTTGCACTCCGATCAAGGAAGGAGGGCTGGGTATTAGGAACTTATTGGTCTTCAACCGCGCTCTTTTAGGGAAATGGTTGTGGCGTTATGGGTTGGAAAGAGATGCTTGGTGGAGAGTTGTGGTAGACGCGAAGTATGGAAGTTTTTGGGGAGGGTGGTGTTCTGTTGAGCGTGGAGGGACGTGTGGGGTGGGGTTAGGAAGAATATTAGGAAAGGGTGGGAAACTTTCAAAGGCTTTACGAGAGATTTGAAGTGGGGGATGGGTCTAGGATTAGCTTTTGGCATGATTGGTGGTGTGGAGATTCAGCTCTCAAGATAGCCTTCTCAATCCTTTTTAGTATTGCATGTGCGAAGGATGCCTCAGTTGCGGATAACGTGGAGATGCTTGGTGGGTCCATTCAGTGGAATATGAGTTTTTCGAGAGAGGCTCATGATTGGGAGGTGGAGGCCTTTGCCTCCTTTTTCCAGGTGTTACATTCTACTAGAGTAACAAGAGGGTCGGAAGATAAATTATGGTGGAACTCCTCCAAAAGAGGTACTTTCAAGGTCAAATCTCTCTTTTTCTCCTTGGCATGTTCGGAAGGGAGGAGGTTTCCTTGGAGGAGCGTGTGGCGGACACAGGCTCCCCCAAGGGCAGCGTTTTTTGTGTGGTCGGCAGCTTGGGGGAAAATTCTGACCTTAGATAATCTCAGAAAGCGAAATGTGATTGTGGTGAACAGATGTTGGATGTGCAAGAAGAGTGAGGAGACGGTGGATCATCTTCTTCTTCATTGTGAGGTGGCGTCTGCTTTGTGAAGTACCTTTTTTAGCCGTTTTGGGTTATCATGGGTGATGCCTAGTCGGGTTTTCGAGTTGCTAGCCTGTTGGTGGTCTGCAGGAAGGGGGGGGAGTGCTGCAGTCTGGAAGATGGTGCCTATTTGCTTTTTTTGGTGTATATGGAGAGAGAAATAATAGGTGTTTCGAGGATGTGGAGAGGTCTTTCGAGGACACTTTAGCCTATTGTTTCCATACTCTCTACCTATGGACTGTAGCATATGTTTTTTCGGTTTCGATTAGCTATGATGATTTCCTTGTACGCTTTTCCCCTTCTAGTTAGGTGATCCTATTTGTATACTTCCAGTTAACGAACACAACAATCCTATCTTTCAAATTATCAGAACTTCGAAAGTAAGCTTGTCTTCATGATGTTGCTTGTCTTCATGATGTTTTGACAATTAGTGTGCCATAAACTCCCCAAAATCCAACAATAAACCCAGCTGCCATGCTAATGTAGAATGATAAGCACTCAATTTTCCTTCTATTTTCGTTGGCTACTCTGTTACCACCATTTGAAGTTACTCTAGGTTTAGTTTTATCCTCTGAACACTTGGTTGAAAGTGGAGGCCCACAGAGTAAAGAGTTACCTTCGTAGATAGAAGAGTCATTAAGTGTTTGAAGTTGATTCTCACTTGGAATTTTTCCAAACAAGTTGTTGAATGACAAATTCAAGTGACTTAAGAAGGTCAAAGAAGACAAGCTTTCAGGGATAGGACCATAAAGCTCATTCACTGGGAGATCAAGTGTTTCTAACATGTGTAAATTCCCCATTTTTTTAGAATTCTTCCAGTGAGATGATTCATTGATAAATTCATGTTGATCAATCTTAAGAGGCTTGTTATATTATCTAGTATTTCTCTTGATAAACGATTAGCCGAAAGGTCTATGAAATAGACAAGATAAATAATTTGATTATAATATAAACGTTTGCTTCCTTTAGAAACCAACACCATTTGATCACCATAGCTCTCAACAATTTCTCCATTGTTGTAATTACTCAAGTTCCCTAAACATTGAGCGATTGCTCCAGAAAAATCATTATCTGCAAGGTCCATGATCTTAAGACTTGAAAGAAGACATAATTGTTGTGGTATGTGCCCGTGGAACAAGTTAGATCTTAGGCTTAACCTCAACAAAGTTGAAAAACTTTCTCCTATCTATGCTGGAAGTTTTCCAAAGAATTGTTTCCTCCAAGATCAAGGCTGGTCAGGTTTCTATAATTTCTAAAGAAAGAAGGAAGCTCCCCTGCAAGATGATTTTGGTGCAGTAATAATAGCTTTAGTGAACTCAAATGTCGCATTGAACTTGGAATATTGCCAAATATATTGTTTTCTGCTAAGTTCAACACCAATAACTCCTGTAAATTCTTCCAATAAGGGGGAAGTTTTCCGGATAGAGAATTGTTTCTCAAAACAAGGCCTCTCAATTTTTTAGCTTTCCAATAGAATGGGGAAGTTTACTAGTAATTGGATTTGAAGATAGGTCCAACCAAGATGACTTGGGCAATAGCTCAACCATGTTTTCAGGAATAGGGCCATAAAACATATTATTCTTGAGATGTACCCTGCTTAAATTACTAGGAAAAAGAGGGAGTGGGCCTTTTAAGTTGGAACTCAAGTCAAAAAAATATGCCGAAGGATGAAATTGGAAGTATGGTACCTGCCCTTGTAGTTTGTTATCAGATATACTCTAATAGGTGACATTTGGGCAAGACTTCCAAAGGCCATGCGGGATGGTGTCTGAAATGCTAACATTTGTGAGCCTAAGATAATTGAGTTCATTTTGTGTTTTTAGCCACATAGGAAAGTTTGGGCCGATTTGCATGTTTTCCAATTGAATATATCTCAGCATAAAAGGAGGAAACCAATCATATTTGACATCTAAAACCAATGTCCATTTTGTAGAATATTTTGCAGACAAGCCCAGAGATTTTAGTCGGATGAGATTTTGAAAATGAGCCTCAGTTAGGACACCTTCCCATGAATTTTGATGAAGTTTCAACAAAACAAGCATTGATAGTTTCCCAATGCTTTTTGGAATGATTCCTTTCATTTGACTACTCGAGAGGTCAACTGTTTGCAATGACAGCAAGTTTCCAATAGAATCTGGAATTGAATCCGAAACAGAGTTTTGAGAGAGGTAAATAGTTTTCAACTTCTTGAGTCTTCTTAATGAATGAGGCAAGTTCCCCCCAAGCAACACATTTGTACTCAAGTCCAGATACTCAAGGCTACTGTTGGGACATTGAGACAAGCCTTCCACAAACTCAGTTACCTCCCCACTTATGTTGCTGTATTGCATATTTAATGTTTGCAACTTGCAAAGGTTGGCGAATGAACTTGGTATCTTTCCAATAAAATAGTTGCCGGCTAAATCCAAGTTACGCAAGTTTGTTAGATGTCCCAGACCAACTGGAATAGCACCTCTAAGCCAACTGGACCCAAGATTGATCGTTAACAGCCCACCCAAATTTGACAACCCAAATTGACAACCAGTGATGTATGAAGGAGTCAAAATAGTTGTAAGAGAGATCAAGGACTGAAAGCAATGTGAAGTTGATGGAGGAAAGAGAGTGAGGAAGACTAGCGAGTTCACAATCACCTAGGTGTAACTCCACCAAGGAAGGGAGCATATTAACTGCATCAAGCCAATCTGGAACATTCTTAAGATTTACATCTCCCAAATTGAGGTACCTAAGAGAAGGAAAACCAACAAACCACTATGCTTTTCACTTCCAATCTTGGAAAGGGAATGACCATGCCGATGACAAATGAAAATGAAATTGAGATCTAGATATTGCAGCCTTGATAGATTCCCAAGATGGGGAGGAATAGCTCCGGCAAACATTGAGAAAGAGAGATTGAGATACCTCAAATTCTTGAAGGAACCCAAAAACTTCGGAATATTGTATCCATTAAAATTATTCAAGCTTAGGTCCGGATAACTCAAGTTCTTTAGACCGAGTAAAGAAGAACTTATCTTACCCCCGAGGCATAGCTTCTTGTAAGCTTTTGATATTTCATCGCAATGGTACTCATATTTAGTTTGTGAATAATATTCTCCTCCTTCTAAAAAATAGAATTCACTCACCGAAAATGGATTTTTGAGGTCAAGCTTGATGACATGTCTTGTGCTATTGTCACAGCTAACGCCTATCCAAGTGCAGCAATCATCACCAACCCAAGAAGAGAGACGACTGGATCAGTGGCGGAGCCAGCCATTTTATATTGGGGGTGCCGCTAAAATTTTTTTGGCGTCTTAAAAATTTTTTTCACCTAAAAAATTTTGTAATTCACATAATATATGCATCACAAAAAATATCTATAAAAGTTCATAAATATATGCTCAAATTGATATATTAGAAATGTAACATGTCGACACTATATCAAAAAGACAGAAATACAAAAAAAAAAAAAAAAATGTCTAGAACTGCACTTTACGGTCTCTTAGAAGTACAAAATCTTCAAGTATCGAATCTAAATCGAAGCTCTCAACAATTTTCCTTTCAATATAGAGAACTAAACTATTTGCAAGAAAATTATCCTCTATTTTGCTGCGAAGTCGAGTTTTAACAATTTTCATTGCTGAAAATGCTCGTTCAGTAGTTGTTATAGACACTGGAAGAGTCAAAACAAGACGAATCAATCTATCAATAAGATAATATGTCCTTGATTTTTCTATCTTTGCCAATCCTTGGCATAATTCTGCAATGGAAGACAAATTTTGTAGTGTCGGATCAGTAAGCACATCGAGTTCAAAATACTTCAACTGATATCTCAAATTAATTTTCTCCAACTCAGAGAGCGTCTTAGAGATTTTTTTTTTTTGGGGGGTGCGGGAGAAGGGTTGCCGTGGGTCATTGGGTTAAATGGGGATGGGGGTGCGGGAGAAGGGTGGTCTTGGGTAATGGGTAGGTAAAATTGTAAAAAGAATTTTTTATTTTTTATTTATTTTTTTTTATTTTGAGGGTGCCGTGGGTTAAAAATAAAAATAAAAATAAAAAATTAAGATCCTTGGGGGTGCCACTGCACCCCCAAGGGGTAACGTGGCTCCGCCACTGGACCTGATGGATCAGTAAGACTTTCTTTGAAGCTAAGAAGTGATTTTCTCTCCATCTCTGAGCATCTGAAAATAGGGCTTTCGGTGTATGAAACAGGTTTAATAACTTGTAGGTAGGATACAGTTCCAAGTAGAGAGACAAAAAAAATCAGATGGAAAGGAACAATAGACATAAAGAATTGGGTTCTAACCATTTTGCTAGTACATGCATGGGATTCGACTATTTATTCTTGCCAATGAGGTTGGTAGAGTTAGACATGTTATGTGGCATTAAATAAATAATAAACTCAACATTTATTCAATTCAAAACCATTAAGTACTTCAGCTTTCAATATATAATTGTATCTCAAGTTGTTAAGTGGTTGTAAGAGTCCTCATATTTTATTTAACATTTTGATGTGATGAAACCACTAAGGACTTTCTAAGTATCCACTAACTTGGCTTAAAAATCCATTCTCTTGATTCTCTGAGAATAAAGCCAAAAAAAAATTGAAAAATAAGATGTAATTGCCGTCCCCTTTGGGTTTAAAAGTTAATCTCATGACAAAGACTCCACGCTTGGGTCTTCCTTCTATAAAGCAAAAAATAAATTATAATTATGGTATATTTAAGCCTATGAATTTAAGTTTTTCAATTGAACTAAGATTTTGGGTCCGACATTTTTACTTTCATCATACATCATAATGATAGCAAGAGGAAGTTGCAAGGGAGGGGTGAAATTAAAATATAATGGACTATTTTATATCTAAATTGGTTGCGTGTTTGTGACTATTCTTTGATACCCTTGTTTGTACAACTTGTGAAAGGGGAAATATTCATATGCTCATTGCGATTTTGACCTAGTTCTCTCGATAAAATTATTTTAATTGTTTCTATTAGTGTTAAATTATTAATTAAATAATTAAATTCATCATTTTTTATGGAACATCCTCCTCTTTGGGTTGTGAAGTTTCTCTACAAAGACCATCCGAAATAAAAAAGAAGTAGTTCCTGATTGGGAGTCAAAACTACGTGTTTGCAAGTGATAATCAATGAAATGGACATATGGCTTTCTTTATTGATTTGTTGAGCTTAAATTCCTCCAATAATAGTGGGGGAAGCCACGTTATACTGTATGGGGTCAATTATTTCTACTGAAATATGTAAAATATGTGAACTATTTATTAGGTTTTTGAGAAATTTGATGTATATACAATTAATTCCCAACTAAAAACCTTTGTGGGTTTAATTATGTGAGTTTTTTTTTTTTTTTCTCAAAATTGGGACTCCCTACATTTTAGAAACTCGTGATCATTGTAGCTCCCAATCCTATAGACTTGCTTTACTCTATTTCTATTAAAAATTAGAGCAAAAGTAAATTAAAAAGATGCTTTTTTACTATAGAAGAATCATCTGAATGATTGAAAAAGAAGGAAAAGAAACATTTTTTTTACAACTGAAGCTTGAAAGTTCATGCATTCGCAGATTTCATTTCGATGTTTGAAAGACAATATTTGCTTCGGTAACGTAATATTAAGAATGATGTTTAAAATTGTAAATTAAGGCACTGTTTTGTCTTTAGCCAACCGTTGGCTCACCATTTTATTGCAGCACCATGCCATTAAATAGAGAATGAAAATATAATGGTAAGTGATGAGAAATGGATTTTGGAAAATGCGATGCAATAAAATAAATAATGCCTTGCACAATTGTAAAAATTATTCATATATATGACTTTGACAAGTGAAGATTTGAAGCATCTTGGATCATACATTATTACAACAACCTGAAAAACTTACAATACATAAATTATACATATTAAGACAAGCTCCTAAGCCCTCAACTTCACTTTCTCTCTGACTCCTTCCTTAGTAAGCAAACAATTTTGACCATAACGAACACAACAATCTTGTCTTTCAAATTATCAAAGCTGCGAAAGTAAGCTTGTCTCCATGATGTTTTGATAATCAGTGTGCCACAAACTCCCCAAAATCCAACAATAAACCCAGCTATCATGCTAATGTAGAATGAAAATGACTTAATGCCAGCACTTCCATTTTCGTTGGCTACTCTGTTACCACCATTTGGTGTTACCATAGGTTTAGTTTCATCCTCTAAACACTTGGTCGAAAGAGGAAGCCCACAGAGTAAAGAGTTACCTTCGTAGATAGAAGCGTCATTAAGTGTTTGAAGTTGATCCCCAATTGGAATTTTCCCAGACAAGTTGTTGAATGACAAATTCAAGAGGCTTAAGAAATTCAAAGAAGACAAACTTTGAGGGATAGGACCATAAAGCTCATTCATCGAGAGATCAAGTGATTGTAACATTTGTAAATTCCCAATTCTATTAGGAATTCTTCCAGTGAGATGATTCATTGATAAATTCATGAAGACCAATTCTGAGATGCATGTTATATTATCAGGTATTTCTCCTGATAAATTGTTACTCGAAAGGTCTATAGAATATAAAAGATCAACAAAAGTTTGACCATATCCATATTCTATTCCTTTAGAAACCAAGAACATTTGGTAATCATAGCCACCATAATAACCTTCACTCTCATTACTACGCAAGCTTCCTAAACATTGAGGGATTACTCCTGAAAAATCATTGTGTGCAAGGTCTAGGATTTGAAGATGTGAAAGAAGGCAGAGTTGTTGAGGTATGTCCCCCTGAAAAAAGTTGGACCTTAGTCTTAACCTCAATAAATGTGGTAGACTTTCTCCTAACCATGTTGGAAGTTTTCCGAAGAATTTGTTTCTTCCAAGATCAAGGCTTTGCAAGTTGCTATAGTTTCTAAAGAAAGAAGGAAACTCTCCATCAAGATGATTTTGGCTTAATGATAATACCTCCAGTGATCTCAAATATTGCATTGAACTTGGAACATTGCCGGATATATTGTTCTCTGCTAAGTCCAATATTAATAACCATTGTAAATCCTTCCAAAGAAGAGGGGGGAGTTTCCCAGACAGAGAATTATTTCTCAAAATAAGAAAGCTTAAGTTCTTTAGCATTCCAAAAGAATGGGGAATTCTATCAGTAATTGAATTTGAAGAGAGGTCCAACACTTGCAACTTGGGCAATAACTCACCTATGTTTTTCGGAATAGGTCCAGAAAACATATTATTATCGAGACGTATGAGACGTAAATTACTATGAAAAAGTGGAAGTGGACCCTCTAAGTTGTTGAAACTCAAATCAAAATAATATGCCGAAGGTTGAAATTCAAAGTACGGTACCTGGCCCCGTAGTTTATTACTGGATAGCCTCCAAAAAGTGACATTTGGGCAAGACTTCCAAAGGCCATGCGGAATGGTGTCTGAAATGCCAGCATTCTCGAGCGAAAGAGAAGTGAGTTCATTTTGGGTTGTAAGCCAAGTTGGAAAGGTTGGGCCGATCCGCACGTATGTTAACTGAAGGTCTATCAGCTTAAAAGGAGGAACCCAGTCCTGTTTGACATTTAAAACCAACTTCCAATTTGCAGAACTTTCCATATACAACGAAAGAGATTTTAACCGGGTGAGATTTTGAAAATGAGCTTCAGTTAAGACACCTTCCCAAGAATTCTCTGATAGCTCCAATGAAACAAGCATTGACAGTTTCCCAATGCTTTCTGGAATGGTTCCGTTCAATTGATTAAGAGAGAGGTCAATTTCTTGCATTGACGGTAAGTTCCCATCTTCAGAGCTACTGTTGGAACATTGTGACAAGCCATCCACAAACTCAGTTATCCCCCCATTTATATTGTTCCACCCCAGATATAATGCTTGCAAATTGCAAAGGTTGGCAAATGAATTCGGAATCTTTCCAATTAAATTGTTGCCAACTAAATTCAAGCTTCGCAAGTTGGTTAGATGTGACAACCATTGAGGTATAGAGGTGCTAAAATCATTGCTAGAGAGATCAAGAACTGAAAGTAGTGTAAAATTGATGGAGGAAATAGAGGAAGGAAGACTAACAAGTCCACAGACAGCTAGGTGTAACTCCCGTAAGGAAGGAAGCACATTAATCGCATGAAGCCAATCCGGTACTTTCTCAAGATTTACATTATCCATTCCAAGGTACTTAAGAGAAGGAAAACCAACAAGCCATTCTAGACTTTCAGGCTGACTCAATGCTGGATCTGAGTTTGAATTGAGGTCCAGATGTTGGAGCCTCGAAAGGTTCCCAAGATGGGGAGGAATAACTCCAGAAAACATTGAGAAAGAGAGATTCAAATACCTCAAATTCTCAAGGGAACCCAAAAACTTTGGAATATTGGTTCCATTAAAATTATTCAAGCTGAGATCAAAATAACTCAAATGCTTTAGATCGAGTAAAGAAGAACTTATCTTACCCCTCAGACGCGACTTGTTATATTGATCAAAATCATCAAAATACGATGGGTTCCTAAGGTCAAGCTTGACGACATTTCCTGTGTTGTTATTACATCCAACGCCTAGCCAGTTGCAGCAATCCTCACCAACCCAAGAAGAGAGACGACCCGATGGATCTGTGAGATTGTATTTAAAGCTAAGAAGTGCTGCCCTCTCCACCTCTGAGCATTTGAAAGTAGGGCCTTTGGTACATGAAATGGGTTTAATAAGTTGTAGGTAGGATGAAGTTCCAAGCAGAGAGATGAAAAAAATGAGGATGAGATGATGAAGAGTGGACATAAAGATATGGCTGCTAATAACCATTCTGCCAGGGCAATAGTTAGACATGATCATCTAAATGCTTGTGAGGCCTAGACATGCATGGGGTTCATGTATTTATAGTTTGAAGAATTCTAGGCGCTTCTCTTTACACGTGGCACAAATATATGCTGTAGTTTTTTTTTTGTTTTTTTAATTTATTTAATTTAGAGTTAAATGACAACGTGTAACATGAGGAGACTCCGATCGAGTCAGTTATACCCATCAGACCACTCGTTATCTACAGTTTTTCACTCAAGGTTTTGGACTATAATCCTTTTAAATGACTATGCACGATAGACACAAATTGGTCTATCATCTCTAATTACAAAAATAAATTGTATAATAAAATGAAGTTATATCTGCGTATGCGTATCCACGCTCTAGTTGCATTCACAATAAATCCAAAAGAAAAATCTACTTTGGGAAATAAAGAAGATATAATTGCTGTCCACTTTGGGATTGAAAGTTTATCTCAATGCAAAGACTTCACACTTGGAGTCGTTTACACGCAAATTACATGTAAGTTTCATACAGATAAAATTTTTCACCAGACTGCAAGTAAGAGTCCTATAATAACTATTATTTGGAATCATTTTCTTACTTACCTCCATATATTTAAAGTTTCGTTATCAATTTGTCCCATCATTTTCTTACTTATCTCATCGTCGGGTTCTCAAATATTATTATTAAAATGATTTAAAAAAAAAAACAAAAAAAATTATTTTAAAAATAATATTTTTTAAAAAAACAAATTTTTTTAAACAAAAATTTTTATTTTTTTTTTAAAACGGAAATTTTTATTTTTAATATATATATATATATATATATATATATATATATATAGTTTAAAAAAAAACAAAAAATTTCATTTTATTAAACGAAAATTTTATTTTTTTAAACGTAAATTTTTATTTAAATAAAATTATAAAACAAAAATAAAAAATAAAAAAACGAAAATTTTCAATTTATATATAAAAAAAAAATCGAAATTTATTTAATTTTTTTCTTATAAAATTGATTTAAAAATAAAATAAAAATTGGCCAACGTTTGGATTTTTTTTTTTTTTTTTTGTTAGTTTTAGGTTTTTTCTAGAAGTTTTAGTTTTTTTTTTTAAAAAAAAATTTTACTAAGGGTAATTTCGTCATTGGGGGGAACATTGACAATTTTTGGTAGTTTGGGGGGGACATTGTCACAATTGAAAGTTTGGGGGGGACATTATCAATTGAGTGGTAATTTAAAGGAGTTATGTGGACTTTCCCCATTCTTTTATATTAACCAATAGTTATTATTTATTTATTCTAATAACCTTATTGCCTGGGAGTCTGGGACAGTAATAAGAACCTTGTGGCCTAATGAAACTTCTTTTTCTTTTGAAGGTAAAGTCTCAGGAATTGGTTGACACTTGCTTAGAGGAAATATATTGAGATTAAGAAGTAATATATCCTTTGTCAAAGTAACAAAAAATATTAGAAAATTGAGAAATAGTTAAGCGTAAAAACACCTAATGGATTAGCAACATGGGCCAGCCAAAAATTCTTCAGTCATCCGTGACCGTCCAAGAAAAAGAAAAGAACAAAATCATGAGCTCCGGTTGTCGTCAAACATTGTTGGAACGCGAATAAGGGTATTCTTTCGGGAGCAGCAGGGGCATAAATTTCGAGTGCTTCATTATTTTGTTATTTAATTAAGACACCTGGTCCGTAAGTTGTAATGGCCAGGTCAACAAGAAGTAGGAACTGCATCCATACGAATAGGGTGCCAAGAACAGTAGCCAAACAAATGGCTGGAATGAAATTCAATGAATCTTCATGTAACATAAGTAACAGAGCAGCACAAAATGCAATCCCCATGGTTGTAATGGGTTAGCAACATGAGCTAGCTGAAAATTCTTTAGTCATCTGTGGCCGTCCAATAAAAAGAAAGGAACAAAATCATAAGCTCTGATTGTTCGTCAAACATTAAAGGAACCCCAATAAGGGTATTCTTTCGGGAGTAGGGGGGGCAAAAATTTTGAGCGCTTCATTACTTTCTTATCTAACACATCTGGTCCATAAGTTGTAATGGCCAGGTCAACAAGAAGTGGGAATTGCATCCATATGAAGAGGGTGATAGGAATACTAGCCAAACAAATGGCTGGAATTAAAATTTATGAATACTAGCTATTTCTCTCATTTTTTAGAGGAATGGCTATTTTTGTGTGTATGAGATTAATCATTCCCATAAGAATAACTATACTCATACCAAACAAAAGAATGATTATTCCATAGGAATAACCATTCCATTTTAAGGGTCTATTCCGCAAACCAAATGGACCCTTAGTGAGTAATGCTAGAGCCATCTTTTTATCTTTTTAAAGTTGATGTGACTTTTAAAATCACCATTGGATAAAAATCTAAGTATGATTCATCTAAAATATAATGATAATTTTAAAAGCTATATTTATTTTAGGAGGATAAAAAAATGATTCCTAACATATTACTCAATAAGTATTTAGATAAATGTGATGAGTAAATGATCGAGTTTTAGCTTTGAAGATAAAATTGTACATGTTGAGTCAATAATTGATAATATTTTATTTGAGGTTCTGATAATGAAAGCAGTGAGGACTTTTCATGCACATATATATCCAATTTCTTGACTGACCAAAAATAAATTCAAGAAAATAAAGGAGATGTAACATTTGCTACAAATGAATTCAATGAATCTACGGGTTGCAAATTGCCAGTTAAATTCCACATGGGGCCCATGATGTCAATAATTTCCAAATTCCAAGTGATAATACTAAGAATAAATCCAAGAAATGTAGACCATGAGAAATAAAAACGACGTACCTAACTTATCTCATCAATACGGCCTAGACTTTTCTCTTCAAGTCCTCTTCATGCAAATTGCTTTTTGTTAAATTCCACGTGGACCACATGATGTGAATTTGTTTTGCATGTGATAATCAATAAAGCGTATGGAATTAATTTCTGGATATCCACTCTCTTGATTCAATCCCAATAAATCTAAAAGAAAAATCAACTTTTGAAAAATAAAGAAGATGTAATTGCCGTTCACTTTCGGATTGAAAGTTCATCTCGCACAGACTCAAGGATTGGAGTCGTCCATACCCAAATTGCACGTAAGTTCCACATGTAACATAAGGGCCCTATGACTATAATGACACATAATTTGTCTGAGGCTGAGGGATGGGATTTTAATGTTGTGGGTTTAATTAAAATTGCGACTTCTTAAATTTAAACCTTTTTTTTGTGTCCCCAAGAGGTAGTTCAGTCGGTTAGGATCACGGCTAATGAAGCGAAGGTCACTAGTTCGAATTCCTCTCCCCCCTCTTGTGTGAACATGTCAAAAAAAAAAATTTAAACCTTTTTTTGTTGGGAGCTTAAAATTTAAACTTATGAATAAAGATATTTTGCTTAAATTGTATTAAATCTGAATAATAAGTCAATATATGCCGTATGTGTTCTAAAAATAAATGTGTATTTTAGAAAAAGAGATAAGAGAAAAGGTTGTGGATGCAATTCTTTCTACTCTTCTTTATGACTCTCTAAAGAGTCAATGCTAATTGGTTGGGAAAATTAAGAAACAGCTAATAATTCAATTAAACCATTATGCACGGTACAGTTTTCCATCCAGATCCTTTAAGACACAAATTGGTCATAAATTATATATAGAATGAAATATATCTAAGTAAATCAAAATAACTCCCAAATTCCCTACTAAAATGTCACTCATTTTTCTGAAATTGTACCAAGTATATGTAATAAATCAATTTTACATGCATTGTGGAAAAAAAGATCGAATGTATACTTGTAATTTTATGTGATGTTGTGGATTAAAAGGTCAAAATGTAGATACTTGTAATATTAGGTTGTGACTTTGTGACAATGAAAGCATGGAGTGGGAACTTCCACATATCCACTTTCTTGAACGACTAAGAAAAAATCCATGAAATCCAAGAAAATAGACTAGGCAATGTGAAATGAAGAAGATGTACATGTGCTTTATTAATTGGTCTGCCAAAGTTTACCTAAATGCAAAGACTCAATATCAAAGTCAATTAATGGTGTGACATGACAAAACGAGTGAGGACTTTCGACGTGCCTAATACTCGATCCCTTCACTGACTAAGACTAAATCCATACAAACATAGACCATGAAAAATAAAAACATTAATTGATCGGTCCACATTGGTTGTGGAAGTTTGTCTAATTGTCTTAATGCAAAGAATCCCCTCTTTGAGTCTCTGCTTATATAGAAATTGCGTAGTTGACCCTAAACACTGGCTTGACTAAAAAACTCTATACGACAGATAAGAATCTACCTATAACACACAAATATATATTAATTATAATTCCTCCCACTAAAATAACCTTTGTGGGGTTAAATTTTAATAAGGTGAAATCTTTAAAATGAGTTCAATAAAAAACACCAACTCAAAAATTAAACCAATTTGCAACTGAATAATGTTAGAAGGAAGACTTTTGTTAAATTAAAGATTCACTAATAATAATAAAAAAAAATCAATAATGATACATGAGCTCGAATGGACCGGTCATGTCCCGCCTCATGCATGATGAGATTATGCTTCCTTTTGTCTTTTATTTACAATTTTTTTTATTATAATACGAGATTATGCTAAAGGCTTATATATAAATAATATATCAAAACGATGCCATTTTGGTGTTATATAGCAAGATCAGCTGAGACTAATCTCCGAACAATATCTCTTCCAACATCAGATATCTATAAATGAAGTCCATCCTCGTCCTGCTAAGCGATAGTAACTGAAAGTCTGAAATAGAGAACTGGAGACATTTTGAGTTCATGTAGGAATGAAATTTAAAGAGTATATATGCTTCATGAAAGACATGGCCGGAGAGAGTACGTGCTTCAAGTCTGATCCGTGGATGACTTGGTAACAAGTCATATGGCATGATATATTGTCGATGTGGTACTCTTAACATCTTGAGAAGCAGTTAGATAACTAAAGCCAGTTAAAAGTTTCTAAATGGAGAGACTAATTAGAGAAGCAGAATGTGAAGAAGTGGATACTGTATTTTTAGTTAACTTGAAAATCAGTTGTTCTTAATTTTTTGACATTGTATTATTGGGGACCTTTGTCATGTAGGTCAACGACTAAGTGTCCGTTTGACATTGCGGTTTCAATAGGTGCATTTTTAAAAATTGCGTTTGTGAAATTGCTACTTTTTAAAATCGCAAAAGCGTTTGGTAAAACATGTTAAAAAGTATTTATTTTTTTATTTTTATCAAATATTTGTTATGCAAAATTGTGATTTTGATTTAAATTCATGCTTTTTTAAATAAACACCCCTTAGTCTGCTTTTAGAAATCGCAATTTTTTTTTCCTATTTTATATTAAGTGCTTTTTAAATCGCAATGCCAAACGTTTACGTTTTGTGATTTTTTTTTAAAAACGCAAATTATTCTTACGAAATCGCAATTCTAAATGCACCCTAATTAGATATGGAAGGTAAATTATTATTAATTTTTTTTTATACACAGGAAAGTTAGAAAGAGAAAGCTTACATGCATTGCCAGAGATGAATAAGAGAGATGCTTAGAAGCGGGATCCACTAATGTCCCTCTACCAAATAAATGATTCCTAGAAGAAGATTCATAGTGCTTAGGAACCCATTCGGCTACTTGACCGATGTGGGATTAATCACATTTTTCTTTTCTTTTCACAACATCGACTGAGAAAGTAGAAAATGAGAAAAACGACACTAAAATAAAAAAAGAGAGGTTCAAAAGCGAGACCCACTAATGTCTAGAGGGTAACTTTACTTGAGTCATTTGATAAAAACATGCATTATTGAGCAATTCTTGCTGATTGAATTGCTCTCATTGTTAGTGCCATCTCATTTTCCAACTCAAAAGGAGGAGCAACTTTAGGCTTAGCAATTAGGAGCGGACGCCTGTACCTGAATCATTCAAGGCCTGTCTTGCTGCAAAGTAAGACAATTGGATCTTAGTACTAAAAGATCTCCTTTTTTCTCTTTTCTTTTTTTTTTTTTTTTTAAAGCCGAAATAAAAGAAAAATGTTACGCATACTCTCAACTATTCATTGTTTTTTTTGAAAAACTCACGACTTATTAGATATGTGATTAGTACAGTGTCACAATTAATTAATTGGCCGAACAGAGTTCTCCTCCTAATAAAAAAAAAGACGTGTATTAATAATGGTATTAGTCTATTGTAGTGGCAAATTGTTGAGTTAGCGAAAGCTGTTATGGTTGAGTAATTTTTTTTTTTTTTTTGGTTTAGTAACTTAAAAATCTAAGAAAAAGAGTATATATAGTGCTGATCAGCGCCTTCCGTTCATAAATCATATTAAATTATATATATATATATAT
>NC_081542.1:18247063-18251718 GCF_901000735.1 Corylus avellana
GTGATCATTGTAGCTCCCAATCCTATAGACTTGCTTTGCTCTATTTCTATTAAAAATTAGAGCAAAAGTCAATTAAAAAGATGCTTTTTTACTATAGAAGAATCATTTGAATGATTGAAAAAGAAGGAAATGAAACATTTTTTTACAACTGAAGCTTTAAAGTTCATGCATTCGCAGATTTCATTTCGATGTTTGAAAGACAATATTTGCTTCGGTAACGTAATATTAAGAATGACGTTTAAAATTGTAAATTAAGGCACTGTTTTGTCTTTAGCCAACCGTTGGCTCACCATTTTATTGCAGCACCATTAAATAGAGAATGAAAATATAATAGTAAGGGATGAGAAATGGATTTTGGAAAATGCGATGCAATAAAAGAAATAATGCCTTGCACAATTGTAAAAATTATTCATATATATGACTTTGACAAGTGAAGATTTGAAGCATCTTGGATCATACATTATTACAACAACCTAAAAAACTTACAATACATAAATTATACATATTAAGAAAAGCTCCTAAGCCCACAGCTTCAATTTCTCTCCGACTCCTTCCTTAGTAAGCATACAATTTTGACCATAACGAACACAACAATCTTGTCTTTCAAATTATCAAAGCTGCGAAAGTAAGCTTGTCTCCATGATGTTTTGATAATCAGTGTGCTACAAACTCCCCAAAATCCAACAATAAACCCAGCCATCATGCTAACGTAGAATGAGAATGAATTAATGCCAGCACTTCCATTTTCGTTGGCTACTCTGTTACCACCATTTGGTGGTACCATATGTTTAGTTTCATCTTCTAAACACTTGGTTGAAAGAGGAAGCCCACAGAGTAAAGAGTTACCTTCGTAGATAGAAGCGTCATTAAGTGTTTGAAGTTGATCCCCATTTGGAATTTTACCAGACAAGTTGTTGAATGACAAATTCAAGCGACTTAAGAAATTCAACGAAGACAAACTTTGAGGGATAGGGCCATAAAGCTCATTCATCGAGAGATCAAGTGATTGTAACATTTGTAAATTCCCAATTTTATTAGGAATTCTTCCAATGAGATGATTCATTGATAAATTCATGATGACCAATTCTGATATGCTTGTTATATTATCAGGTATTTCTCCTGATAAATTGTTACTCGAAAGGTCTATAGAATATACAAGATTAAAAAAAGTTTGACCATATCCATATTCTATTCCTTTAGAAACCAACAACATTTCGTAATCATAGTCCACGTAGTAACCTTCATGCTCATTACTACGCAAGCTTCCTAAACATTTAGGGATTACTCCTGAAAAATCATTGTGTGCAAGGTCCAGGATTTGAAGATGTGAAAGAAGGCAGAGTTGTTGAGGTATGTCCCCCTGAAAAAAGTTGGACCTTAGTCTTAACCTCAATAAATGTGGTAGACTTTCTCCTAACCATGTTGGAAGTTTTCCGAAGAATTTGTTTCTTCCAAGATCAAGGCTTTGCAAGTTGCTATAGTTTCTAAAGAAAGAAGGAAACTCTCCATCAAGATGATTTTGGCTTAATGATAATACCTCCAGTGATCTCAAATATTGCATTGAACTTGGAACATTGCCGGATATATTGTTCTCTGCTAAGTCCAATATTAATAACCGTTGTAAATCCTTCCAAAGAAGAGGGGGGAGTTTCCCAGACACAGAATTATTTCTCAAAATAAGAAAGCTTAAGTTCTTTAGCATTCCAAAAGAATGGGGAATTCTGCCAGTAATTGAATTTGAAGAGAGGTCCAACCAGTCCAAATTGGGCAATAACTGACCTATGTTTTTTGGAATAGGTCCAGAAAACATATTATTATCGAGATGTATGTGACGTAAATTACTATGAAAAAGTGGAAGTGGACCCTCTAAGTTGTTGAAACTCAAATCAATATAATATGCCGAAGGTTGAAATTCAAAGTACGGTACCTGGCCCCGTAGTTTATTATTGGATAGACTCCAAAAAGTGATATTTGGGCAAGACTTCCAAAGGCCATGTGGAATGGTGTCTGAAATGCCAGCATTCTCGAGCAAAAGAAGATTGAGTTCATTTTGGGTTGTAAGCCAAGTTGGAAAGGTTGGGCCGATCCGCACGTATCGTAATTGAAGGTCTATTAGCTTAAAAGGAGGAACCCAGTCCTGTTTGGCATTTAAAACCAACTTCCAATTTGCAGAAGATTCCATATACAACGAAAGAGATTTTAACCGGGTGAGATTTAGAAAATGAGCTTCAGTTAGGACACCTTCCCAAGAATTCTTACCTCCTTCCCAAGAATTCTCACCGCCAAGCTTCAATGAAACAAGCATTGACAGTTTCCCAATGCTTTCTGGAATGGTTCCGCTCATTTGATTATCAGCAAGATTCAATGAAACAAGCATTGACAGTTTCCCAATGCTTTCTGGAATGGTTCCGCTCATTTGATTATCAGCAAGATTCAATGAAACAAGCATTGACAGTTTCCCAATGCTTTCTGGAATGGTTCCGCTCATTTGATTATGAGCAAGATTCAATGAAACAAGCATTGACAGTTTCCCAATGCTTTCTGGAATGGTTCCGCTCATTTGATTATCAGCAAGATTCAATGAAACAAGCATTGACAGTTTCCCAATGCTTTCTGGAATGGTTCCGCTCATTTGATTATCAGCAAGATTCAATGAAACAAGCATTGACAGTTTCCCAATGCTTTCTGGAATGGTTCCGCTCATTTGATTATGAGCAAGATTCAATGAAACAAGCATTGACAGTTTCCCAATGCTTTCTGGAATGGTTCCGCTCATTTGATTATCATTAAGATTCAATGAAACAAGCATTGACAGTTTCCCAATGCTTTCTGGAATGGTTCCGTTCAATTGATTAAAAGAGAGGTCAATTTCTTGCATTGACGGTAAGTTCCCATCTTCAGAGCTACTGTTGGAACATTGAGACAAGCCATCCACAAACTCAGTTATCCCCCCATTTATATTGTTCCCCCTCAGCTGTAATGCTTGCAAATTGCAAAGGTTGGCAAATGAATTCGGAATCTTTCCAATTAAATTGTTGCCACCTAAATTCAAGTCACGCAAATTGGTTAGATGTCCCAGGCCAACCGGAATAGCACCTCTAAGCAAACTGGACTCAAGTTTGATTGTTGAAAGCCCACTCACATTTGACAACCAGTGAGGTATGAAGGAGTTAAAATGGTTGTAAGAGAGATCAAAGACTGAAAGTAGTGTAAAATTGATGGAGGAAACAGAGTGAGGAAGACTAACAAGTCCACAACCAGCTAGGTGTAACTCCCGTAAGGAAGGAAGCACATTAATCGCATGAAGCCAATGCGGTACTTTCTCAAGATTTACATAATCCATTCCAAGGTACTTAAGAGAAGGAAAACCAACAAGCCATTCTAGACTTTCAACCTGATTTGAAAGATAAAAGTATGAACTGAGGTCTAGATATTGGAGCCTCGAAAGGTTCCCAAGATGGGGAGGAATAACTCCAGAAAACATTGAGAAAGAGAGATTGAAATACCTCAAATTCTCAAGGGAACCCAAAAACTTTGGAATATTGGTTCCATTAAAATTATTCAAGCTGAGATCAAAATAACTCAAATGCTTTAGATCGAGTAAAGAAGAACTTATCTTACCCCCCAGACACGACTTGTTATATTGATCAAAACCATCAAACCACGATGGGTTCCTGAGGTCAAGCTTGACGACATTTCCTGTGTTGTTATCACATCCAACGCCTAGCCAGTTGCAGCAATCCTCACCAACCCAAGAAGAGAGACGACCCGATGGATCTGTGAGATTGTATTTAAAGCTAAGAAGTGCTTTCCTCTCCACCTCTGAGCATTTGAAAATAGGGCTTTTGGTACATGAAACGGGTTTAATAAGTTGTAGGTACGATGAAGTTCCAAGCAGAGAGATGAAAAAAATGAGGATGAGATGATGAAGAGTGGACATAAAGATATGGCTGCTAATAACCATTCTGCCAGGGCAATAGTTAGACATGATCATCTAAATGCTTGTGAGGCCTAGACATGCATGGGGTTCATGTATTTATAGTTTGAAGAATTCTAGGCGCTTCTCTTTACACGTGGCACAAATATATGCTGTAGTTTTTTTTTTTTTTTTTATTTTTTATTTTTTTTTTTTTTATTTAGAGTTAAATGACAACGTGTAATATAAGGAGACTCTGAGTCGGTTATACCTATCAGACCACTCTTTATCTATAGATTTTCACTCAAGGTTTTGGACTATAATCCTTTTAAACGACTATATATGCACGATAGACACAAATTGGTCTATCATCTCTAATTACAAAAATAAATTGTATAATAAAATGAAGTTATATCTGCGTATGCGTATCCACGCTCTAGTTGCATTCACAATAAATCCAAAAGAAAAATCTACTTTGGGAAATAAAGAAGATATAATTGCTGTCCACTTTGGGATTGAAAGTTTATCTCAATGCAAAGACTTCACACTTGGAGTCGTTTACACGCAAATTACATGTAAGTTTCATACAGATAAAATTTTTCACCAGACTGCAAGTAAGAGTCCTATAATAACTATTATTTGGAATCATTTTCTTACTTACCTCCATATATTTAAAGTTTCGTTATCAATTTGTCCCATCATTTTCTTACTTATCTCATCGTCTGGATTCTCAAATATT
>NC_081542.1:18251738-18263073 GCF_901000735.1 Corylus avellana
CCCCCAAAGTACCAAAACATTGTCAATGTCCCCCCCAAGACTAGCCATAGGACAAAAATGCCCCTATAGATTTCTCAATAAGACAAAAATACCCCTATAAAGTCAAAAAAAAAAATTGATTTTTTAAAAAACAAAAAATTTTAATTGAAAGATAATATTTAAAAAAAAAAACATTTTTTTTTTAACAAAATTTTTTATTTTATTTTTAAACGGAAATTTTTATTCTTAAAAAAAAAAAACTAATTTTTTTATTTAGTTTTAAAAAACAAAAAATTTCATTTTATTAAACGAAAATTTTATTTTTTTAAACGTAAATTTTTATTTAAATAAAATTATAAAACAAAAATAAAAAATAAAAAAACGAAAATTTTCAATTTTTATATAAAAAAAAAATCGAAATTTATTTAATTTTTTTCTTATAAAATTGATTTAAAAATAAAATAAAAATTGGCCAACGTTTGGATTTTTTTTTTTTTTTGTTAGTTTTAGGTTTTTTCTAGAAGTTTTAGTTTTTTTTTTTTTAAAAAAAATTTACTAAGGGTAATTTCGTCATTGGGGGGAACATTGACAATTTTTGGTAGTTTGGGGGGGACATTGTCACAATTGAAAGTTTGGGAGGGACATTATTAATTGAGTGATAATTTGAGGGGGTTATGTGGACTTTCCCCATTCTTTTATATTAACCAATAGTTATTATTTATTTATTCTAATAACCTTATTGCCTGGGAGTCTGGGACAGTAATAAGAACCTTGTGGCCTAATGAAACTTCTTTTTCTTTTGAAGGTAAAGTCTCAGGAATTGGTTGACACTTGCTTAGAGGAAATATATTGAGATTAAGAAGTAATATATCCTTTGTCAAAGTAACAAAAAATATTAGAAAATTGAGAAATAGTTAAGCGTAAAAACACCTAATGGATTAGCAACATGGGCCAGCCAAAAATTCTTCAGTCATCTGTGAGCGTCCAAGAAAAATAAAAGAACAAAATCATGAGCTCCGGTTGTCGTCAAACATTGTTGGAACGCGAATAAGGGTATTCTTTCGGGAGCAGCAGGGGCATAAATTTCGAGTGCTTCATTATTTTGTTATTTAATTAAGACACCTGGTCCGTAAGTTGTAATGGCCAGGTCAACAAGAAGTAGGAACTGCATCCATACGAATAGGGTGACAAGAATAGTAGCCAAACAAATGGCTGGAATGAAATTCCATAAATCTTCATATAACATAAGTAACAGAGTAGCACAAAATGCAATCACCATGGTTGCAATGGGTTAGCAACATGAGCTAGCTGAAAATTCTTCAGTCATATGTGACCATCCAAGAAAAAGAAAGGAACAAAATCACGAGCTCCGATTGTTCGTCAAACATTAAAGGAACCCCAATAAGGGTATTCTTTCGGGAGTAGGGGGGGCAAAAATTTTGAACGTTTCGTTATTTTCTTATCTAAGACACCTGGTCCATAAGTTGTAATGGCCAGGTCAACAAGAAATGGGAACTGCATCCATATGAAGAGGGTAACATGAATACTAGCCAAACAAATGGCTGGAATTAAAATACATGAATACTAGCTATTCCTCTCATTTTTTAGAGGAATAATTATTTCTGTGTGTATGAGATTAATCATTTCCATGAGAATAATTATACCAATATCAAACAAAAGAATTACTATTCCATAGGAATAGTCATTCCATTTCAGGAGTCTATTTCGCAAACCAAACGGACCCTTAGTGAGTAATGCTATGAACCATCTTTTTATCTTTTTAAAGTTGATGTAGCTTTTAAAATTACCATTGGATAAAAATCCAAATATGATTCATCTAAAATGTAATGATAATTTTAAAAGCTATATTAATTTTAGGAGGATCAAAAGATGATTTCTAACATTACTTGATAAATATTTAGATATATGTGACGAGTAAATGATAGAGTTTCAGCTTTGAAGATAAAATTGTACATGTTGAGTCAATAATGGATAATATTTTATTTGAGGTTGTGATAATGAAAGCAGTGAGGACTTTTCATGCATATATATATATATCCAATTTCTTGACTGACCAAAAATAAATTCAAGAAAATAAAGGAGATGTAACATTTTCTACAAATGAATTCAAAGAATCTACGCTTTGCAAATTGCAAGTTAAATTCCACATGGGGCCCATGATGTCAATAATTTCCAAATTCCAAGTGATAATACTAAGAATAATCCAAGAAATGTAGACCATGAGAAATAAAAATGACGTACCTAAATTATCTCATCGATACGGCCTAGACTCTTCTCTTCAAGTCCTCTTCATGCAAATTGCTTGTTAAATTCCACGTGGACCACATGCATGTGATAATCAATTAAAGCGTATGGAATTAATTTCTGGATATCCACTCTCTTGATTTAATCCCAATAAATCTAAAAGAAAAATCAACTTAAATAAAAAAGATGTAATTGCCGTCCACTTTCCGATTGAAAGTTCATCTCATCAATTCAAAGACTCAAAGACTCAAGGATTGGAGTCGCCTATACCCAAATTGCACGTAAGTTCCACATGTAACATAAGGGCCCTATGACTATGATGACACATAGTTTGTCCGAGGCCAAGGGCTGGGATTTTAATGTTGTGGGTTTAATTAAAATTGCGACTTCTTAAATTTAAACTTTTTTTTTTTTTCTTTTTTTCTTTTTCCTGAGCTTAAAATTTAAACTTATGAATAAAGATATTTTTCTTAAATTGTATTAAATCTGAATAATAAGTCAATGCCGTATGCGTTCTAAAAAAAATGTGTGTATTTTAGAAAAAGAGATAAGAGAAAAGGTGTGGATGCAATTCTTTATACTCTTCTTTATGACTCTCTAAAGAGTCGATGCTAATTGGTTGGGAAAATTAAGAAACAGCTAATAATTCAATTAAACCATTATGCACGGTAGAGTTTTTCATCCAGATCCTTTAAACCACTGAACTACCACCCTTGATGGTTTTTAGCTTATGTGTTAAATTCTTACTAAATGTTGTAAAATTAGATTTTTACACCACATTCGGATAGAAGATTTTCTCTAAAAAAATGGTATCCTAATATGTCAAGTCATTAGTTCTGAAACCTATGGTATTATATTAGATAAGGGTGGGCAAATTAATCATTTACCGCCGACTGACCGTCCCCGAGCCATCACCGACCGACAGCAGCTGACTTTTGACAGTCGGTAGGCGGAATAAAAATACTGTTTCAACATCGGTTTGGTTCGGTAGGCAGTAGAATTGTTTTTTTTTTGTCAGGTAACTAACTTAACTGATTTTTCAAGTAAATTTTGAACTTTATCTGGTAGGTTTCCTTATTGTGTTTGTAGAGGTGATTTGTGGTTGTACTTGTGGTTTGTGTTCCATAAATTTACTTTTTCTTTTCATTTATAAATCATATGCTTTGTTGATTTTGTAGTTACAAGGAAGTTGATAAATCTTAACGTAAAAACTTGTAACAGACAATTGACCGACTAACCGACCACCTATTAACCAACTAACCAATTAAGCAAAAAAGTTGAAACTATTCCTTATCGGTATGAAGTCGGTTAATTAATTGACTTAACCGACTTTCATGAATCAGTAGACGAAAATTTCCCTACCGACACTAATCGAACCAATACTCACCCCTAATATTAGATACAAAACTTGTATAGTTATAATTTTGTTTTCAAAAAATTTAGATATATGTGATGTTAGTGATTAAATGATTGAGTTTCTGGTTTGAAGATAAAACTGTATCTGATCAAGTTGAGTCAATAATTCAAAGAGTCATGATTATATTTTATTTGAGGTTGTGATAAGGAATTAAACAGTGAGGACTTTTCATGCACATATCCAATTTATTGACTGACCAAAAATATATTGCCTCTTAAATATTTCCACATATATGGGGCCCCATGATGTCAATAATTTCCAAGTTTATAATCTAAGAAATGTAGAGCATGAGAAATAAAAGCGACGTAACTTATCTTATTAATACCAAGACTCTTCCCTTCAAGTCCTCCTCATGCAAATTGCTTGTTAAATTCCACGTAGACCCCATGATGTCAATTTGTTTTGCAAGTGATAATCAATAAAACGTATGGAATTTCTGGATATCCACTGGATCTCTTGCTTCAATCACAAGAAATTTAAAAGAAAAATCAACTTTTGAAAAATAAAGAAGTTGTAATTGCCGTCCACTTTGGGATTGAAAGTTCATCTCATCAATGTAAAGACTCAAAGACTCGAGGATTGGAGTCGTCTATACCCAAATTGCACGTAAGTTCTACATGTAACATAAGGGCCCTATGATTATGATGATACATAATTTGTCTGAGGCCGATATATATTGGTCCATTGTATTCATGACTTTTTTATTTTGAAAATTTAGATGATAATTTAAATTTAGATTACTTTTTTTTTTCTTTCCTGAATACTTACAAAAAAATGCTTGAATGTCATATCAAATTTAATAACAAATTGAAAATTTAGATGTGTATGAGTTAAATATGGTGTATTAGTGCCATATCATATAATAATGACAAATTGAAAATTTAGATATGTATGATGTGATCAGTTAAGTGTGGACCGTGTGGTTGAGTGTCATATGAAGTACTAGTAATGACAAAAAACAATTCCAATTAATTAATTTAAACTTTCTTTGACGGTGCCGACCCCCAGTTTTGGGCTTTGATGATGTCTATACTTTTGGGCTGTTACAAACCGGGCCCATGGGCTCGGGTCGTATATGTGTAACACTAGAATTAGCTAGAGGGTTGTATATGGTTTGTTTGGTGGTTTACGAATTTCTCATTCATCCAAAAAAAAAAAAATAATGTAATCATTTTTTTACTATCAAAATTAGAAACATACCCAAAAACTCTTCTGCATGCAAATTGGTTGTTAAATTCTACAAGCTAGGACCCATTTCGTCAATAATTTGCATGTGATAATTATCAGTAAAGCGCACATCGCGAGTTCATGCATGTCATCCTAATGTGGTAAACATGTGGGGAGGATGGCTTGTCAATTGTCATGTACCTAATATTTGTTATTTATTTATTTATTAATTTCCTTCTTTCATGATCAAATAATGAAATGTTTCTACAAAAAAATAATATGATCAAATAAATTAACAACAAAAATATTGTTATATAAAAAAAATTTCCAGAACTTTTTAGTAAAAGTTTTAAAATCCACTTTCTTTTTGAATGACATGCATGGCATAATATAGTTCAGTACATAGCATTTTTATTTTTTTTTATGAAATGTAGTACATAGCATTTGACATATGGGGCATGGGTTCAAAACTTTAATGGCTTCAACTAGCAAATTTTTATTTTTATTTTTTAGAACAAAAAAAAAAAAAAAAAAAACGAAATCCCAACAAAAACCCTAGCCTAGCTGGTGCATGCCATAACCATTTTGTCTATTTTTTGAAAACAAGTTTAAATTTAAAAGGTGGTTAACATGACATTAACCCTTGGTAAATAAAGTCAGTTTGATCCATGGCATTAACCCCTTTGTAAAAGAAAATTATAATCTTTGATTCGTGGCATTGAGCCTCGGTAGATGAAATAATTAACCTTTGTTACATGCCATTAACCCTTCTTATTAACCCTTAGTTTATGAAATCAATCTTTGGCACATGGTAATTAAGAACCCTATCTTGATCCTTGGAGTAAATCTTCTTTATTGGTTTCCAAAACCCCATCTTTGAGCCCCCTACACGCATATATACCGGCCACTTTGATTTTGCTTCCCTCATTCTCTCACTTTCTCTCAACTCTTCTCATGTACACCCAAGTTTTTTAGAGCCAAAACATCTACCACACTCCACTCTTCTATGTTATACCACACAGTATGGCGGGGGAAAAGTTTCATCAAATATTCCTCCTTTTGATTAATTTTCACACCATTCTAAGTAGCATATTATATATACCTCCTGATGGTAGTCTTTTGCTTGAATATTGAAAAACTGATTTGAACAAATTAAAAAGTGATTATGCTGCTTTCATTGAAGGTCCCATATAATGCTATATATTTCTTTTCATATCAATTGCATGAAGACATACATGGTGAGATAGCCAAACCTATAGTACATATATACATAATCTTCTTAAACCATTTTCTGGAATGAAGACTAAATTGCACTACGTACGTTTACGGTATTCAGATTGTCCAACTTCCGCTTAAAAAAAAGAAAAAAGAAAAAAGAAAAACCACGTTGATGTGCCAATCCCGTAACTTTTAAGCAATGGAAAACAAAAATAAAAAAATAAACATAAATTTTCTCATCTGAAAGACTGAAAAAAAAAGAAGGAAATTGAATGCGCTTATACAAGTGAAGCGTGGAGCTCATGCATCAATTTATATATAGCATATCATTTTCTAAATTAAATGAAAATATTAGTTTCGGTAATGTAATATTAAGAAAGCTGGTAATTAAGAACCTAAAATGGTTAAATCGATAATAAGAATATAATGGTGCCATATGATGACAAATGGTTATTAGAAAATGGGATGCAATAAAAGAAATAAAGCCTCACACAATTGTAAATCATTCATATAACCACATGAAGCCAATTTGTAACTTCCTCGAGATTTACATATCCCAAATTAAGGTACATAAGAGAAGGATTAGGAAACCCATCAAACCATTGTGGGCTTTTGACTTCCAATACCCATACTGGAAAGGGTATGACCATTTGGGTGTTGGATGAAAAGGAATATGAATTGAGGTCTAGATATTGGAGCTTTGATAGATTCCCAAGTTGAGAGCTATGATCTACGTTAATTTCATCATTATTGATAATCATGAATTAATTTCAATGTTTGCAGACTTCTGTGGCATTCACTAGCCTTATTACTGCAGCTGTCCCAACACTATATGCAAGTAGTCTAACTTTATGATTAAGTGCGGAATTTATTATTATTATTATTATTATTATTATTATTATTATTACTATTATTTTTTGGTGTCCTACTCCCAGCACCACACGTCAGGCTTAATTCATCTCACTTAAGTCTATTACAACATTATGACTACCTGTTCTTTTGCATTATGCCTAAAATATGGATAAACCAGTGATTTATTAGTTGCAGCAATTTCTGTAAGTTCTTTTGGAAAGTGTGTTTTTTTTTTCTTTTATGAGCAATTGTTTCATTTCTCATGCCGTTTTAGCTAATAGCTAAAGGTTGATCCACTCCCACTCCCAAAGCCCCCCTAAAATTTTGTTACTGCTAATTGATTTAATAGCCACTAACAACTCTATGTTCGTTTGGCAAAACTCTTTAGAGGGTGGTTTTTTGCTTTTTGGTTATGAGGTGACATAAAGGTAATAGTTTTTTATGGTTTGAGTTGTATGTTGATGCTTACCTACCTTAACAAACGTTGCCAAACGAGCCCAGAGTCTACCTTTTTCTGTTTCCTGACTAAACATTTCTAAACGCATGCAATATATGGAAACATGCTGCCAATTAGTCTGATATGGAAGATAAATAAGGTCAAATAAAAAATTGTTATATTAGGCAAAGCTTGCTTGGAGCCTACCTTCAAATATTTTTCTCCCTTATATGTTTACCTAAGGAGAGGTATGACAAACTAGTTTGAGTGATTGGTGCACTTGCTGTGGGATTGGTTATATTGCTGATGTTAAAGTTAGGTTGATGCTCTCTGCATAACACTAAACTGTGGTTTCTTCCTCAAAGACTTTACAATCCAAATTTGTTCTTGTTAGATAAATGTTTTGATTATCTCTGCTGGTTAGTGTATGAGTGCATAAATTTTAGGGCCAAAACCAAGATCTATAAGTTCGAGCACTAAATTTCAGGGTTGAAATAGTATGGTTTTGGTGATTGATATCCAGATATACTACTGCCTGAGGAAAATAACGGAAAAGTTGGTTTGGGTAGGATAATGCGATGTCTAGCTTTTGTAGATATATATCTGCTGGCTATGTGTGTTAAGCTTTAATCTCTTGACTTTCTCTGGCCTGGCATAAAAATGATGGTTTTCTTTTAAGATATGAGAATTCTAGGTGGTCTCAAAATTTTCTTTGTAGCCAATACCTCATGTTTCTATTTTCTGCATACTTGATCAAAAACTTAAACGATGTTATCATATCCTCAATTTGCAATATACATTTCCTGTGTTGTTGTCACAGCCAACACCTATCCAATTACAGCAATCATCACTAACCCAAGAAGAAAGACGACCCGTGGATCTGTAAGATTGTCTTTAAAGCAAAGAAGTGCTTCCATTTTCACCTCTAAGCATCTTAAATTTGGGCTCTTGGTACATGAAATGGGTTTAATAAGTTGAAGGTAAGATGCAGTTCCAAACAGAGAGAAGAAGAAAATGGGAAACCCCGTGAGCATAAGAGTGAGAATTCATATTCTAGGAAAGGTTTTGAGGGGTTATGCATAATGATGAGGGGAGTGTTATCTAGGTTAGATGAGTTTGACAAGAGTCACAAATCTGTATCTAAGGTTAAAAAGGTTTGGGTTAGGAAGGTTAATACCATTCACCCGTTGAGGGGGAGTGGTGGTGGACTCACCTAAAGTAAGGTGGTCCAGAACATGCCTAAGATTGGTTGTCTTGCATATTTCTTCATATCCTAGAGTATGTATCATTCATTGCATTGCATTTTGTTTCTAATTTCTGTTCTGCATATATATGCATTGCATTAATTTTGTGCATTTTATTTTGAAAAAATTCAAAAAGACAAATATTTTTTTTAAGGTTGTCTGCTTATTGTTGTCATATACACCTTGATAGTCCATAAATTTCTCATGTATACTTCATGGATCCAATTCCTTATAACTCAAAATGTGCTTACTATACATGAGATGAATATGTATTAATGGACTGATTTTTTTTTTGTGCTTAAGCATAAGCTTCTATGGTACATTTTAGCTATGCTTGAACTCTTGTGCACATTTAAGCTTATATTAAGTATGAATTTGACCTTAAGGGTGAGTTATGTTAGGCAACCATATGAGGATGATTGACTAGTTGTGTCTATTAAATTGACCAAATGCTAGTTGAACCTAGGACCTAGAAATTCCAACATTCCACTAATTTCTTTTTAAGCACTAAATGATTAAAGACAATTCTCAAAGTGAAAAATAGTGAAACAATAGAACAAAATAACATATTCCAAAAGAAATTCTATTTCATTGTGCCTTATTTGTGCTAAACTTGTCCCTATATAAATAGTCGTGACCATATTCATTGTGGAAAGAGACAGTCACTACCGGACAATTTTTGAGTATGTGCTATTACTACATGGGAAGTGCATTGGATGAGGGTGACACGACCCTAGCAAGGTTTGACTTTTGTTTAGATATACATGTCAATCTTCCCATAAGATAATTTAAGTTTTTTTTCTTGCTAGCCTATCCCCTCACCTTATAAGTTCTTAAACTTACTTGATGGTTAGCTTTCACACACAACACACAACTATGGGTCGAGCGGAAGATGTTGCTTTGCTTTGTTGAAGAAACTTTTGTTTCATATCTTTTTATCCTCATGTATATTTTGGACATTTTGAGAAATAACCAGATAATCATTTCTTCATACATGAGTCTTTTATGTTATCATGTGTGTATTTGACATAACAAGTCTTACATTGAGGGGGAGAATTTTTTTCATGATCTTGCATTTCACTCATTATGCATTCGTAGCTTTGATCATGTTTATGTTTCTGTGACTTTCCTTGGGCATACTGGTGTTTTACTGCCCTTGATGAGAATAGATAGAACATCATAGATGATTTTGATTTTGATTTTGATATACTTGTTGCATCTATGAATGATATTTGTTTTGTGTTCTAATAGATTTGGTGAGCTATTCATGATTATATTCTATTCAAATCTGTTATATTATTGATCATTATTTATTTCTGTTCCACATATGCCTCTATGTGTTTTGTGAAATGTTTAAGGAAAATTGAAGACCTTTTGTCATTCTGTGATAAAAAAGAGAGAGTAATGATGGGAGATGATGGGATGTCTGCATGTTGGTTTTTGTCACCAAATTACCAAAGAGGGAGTTTGTTAGTATTTTTGTTGACATTTATCTCTAGGATTTGGTTGACTTTTTCAATGCGTAGGTATATTGTAATCTGGAATGTGCAGGATTCTAGTGTTACAGGATAACTCGAGATATTTTGCTTGATAGTAGATATGATGCGGCTAGGCTATCGGTTGCCTCTGTATAATGCTTATATACATACTTATTTGTCTGTATTTGTTGTGTGCATATGCCAAGAGACAATTGACATGCATTTGATGATTACAAACACTGAAAAAAAAAAAAAATCAATTTGATGATAACATTGAGTTATTTAAACTTCATCGGGTGGAGCTAATAACAGAAACGAATTAGGCAATTAGGCAATTAGCATGACTATATATATCGAGTAATCTAAAATTAAAATGCTAGCGTTTTCCTGTAACTATTAAAATCATAAATATCTCTCACAAATCTCTATCAAAATGTTAAAAAACAAAAAAGTCCATGAATTCACCATTTCTTCCATAGAGTAAAATTATTTGGAAGGCTGAAAAAGAAGGAAATCAATGATTTTTTACGACTGAAGCATGAAAGCCCATGCATTCAATTCGCAGATTCTATTTTGTTTTATAGCACATCATTGCTTGAATGACAATATTAGCTTCAGTAATGTAATATTAAGAATGATGGTTAAAATTGTAAATTTAGGACTTGTCTTTAGCCAACCGTTCGCTCACAACACCATTAAATAGAGAATGAAAATATAATAGTAAGTAATGAGAAATGGATTTTGGAAAATATGATAGTAAGGGAATGGGCTATAGGATATCTGCTGCTAGTGCTCTTAGAGTGGGCACATTTACCTATTTCTCTCAGCTTATTACCTGCTCCCAAGTGAATATATAAATTTCGCAATTGACAGAAAATGGGAATGAGTGAATGTAATGTAATGCTTTTATTTCATGGGTGACACCCAATCCCACCAATGAAACAAGCGGCATATCTATTTGCCAAAGCAATTGAATTATGAGTTGTGCGATATACCAACCCTCCGTCCCATTTCTGTTTTACTTGGTTGACGTGGCAATGCCTAAGGATGGAATGAGGGTGTAGTATGTAGCATTACTCTTGAATTATTATTCAATTTTTTTAGTTATAAGAACTAATATTTAAGTAAATGAAGAGAAGATTTCATTGAAATTCAAAACAAGGGAAGAAAAGAAAAAATATATTGCAATCAAAATTTCTTGTGAGTGTTGGTATCATGTGGATACCCCTCGTTAATTACGTTACATTGACTATTTTTTTTTTTTTTTTAGGTACTTTGG
>NC_081542.1:18263173-18272997 GCF_901000735.1 Corylus avellana
TGCGACTTCGTAAATTTAAACCTTTTTTTTTGTGTCCCCAAGAGGTAGTTCAGTCGGTTAGGATCACGGCTAATGAAGCGAAGGTCACTAGTTCGAATTCCTCTCCCCCCTCTTGTGTGAACATGTCAAAAAAAAAAATTTAAACCTTTTTTTGTTGGGAGCTTAAAATTTAAACTTATGAATAAAGATATTTTGCTTAAATTGTATTAAATGTGAATAATAAGTGAATATATGCCGTATGTGTTCTAAAAATAAATGTGTATTTTAGAAAAAGAGATAAGAGAAAAGGTTGTGGATGCAATTCTTTCTACTCTTCTTTATGACTCTCTAAAGAGTCAATGCTAATTGGTTGGGAAAATTAAGAAACAGCTAATAATTCAATTAAACCATTATGCACGGTACAGTTTTCCATCCAGATCCTTTAAGACACAAATTGGTCATAAATTATATATAGAATGAAATATATCTAAGTAAATCAAAATAACTCCCAAATTCCCTACTAAAATGTCACTCATTTTTCTGAAATTGTACCAAGTATATGTAATAAATCAATTTTACATGCATTGTGGAAAAAAAGATCGAATGTATACTTGTAATTTTATGTGATGTTGTGGATTAAAAGGTCAAAATGTAGATACTTGTAATATTAGGTTGTGACTTTGTGATAATGAAAGCATGGAGTGGGAACTTCCACATATCCACTTTCTTGACCGACTAAGAAAAAATCCAAGAAATCCAATAAAATAGACCAGGCAATGTGAAATGAAGAAGATGTATATTTGCTTTATTAATTGGTCTGCCAAAGTTTACCTAAATGCAAAGACTCAATATCAAAGTCTATTAATGGTGTGACATGACAAAACAAGTGAGGACTTTCGACGTGCCTAATACTCGATCCCTTCACTGACTAAGACTAAATCCATACAAACATAGACCATGGAAAATAAAAACATTAATTGATCGGTCCACATTGGTTGTGGAAGTTTGTCTAATTGTCTTAATGCAAAGAATCCACTCTTTGAGTCTCTGCTTATATAGAAATTGCGTAGTTGATCCTAAACACTGGCTTGACTAAAAAACTCTATACGACAGATAAGAATCTACCTATAACACACAAATATATATTAATTATAATTCCTCCCACTAAAATAACCTTTGTGGGGTTAAATTTTAATAAGGTGAAATCTTTAAAATGAGTTCAATAAAAGACACCAACTCAAAAATTAAACCAATTTGCAACTGAATAATGTTAGAAGGAAGACTCTTGTTAAATTAAAGATTCACTAATAATAAAAAAAAAAAAAAATCAATAATGATACATGAGCTCGAATGGACCGGTCATGTCCCGCCTCATGCATGATGAGATTATGCTTCCTTTTGTCATCTATTTACAATTTTTTTTATTATAATACGAGATTATGCTAAAGGCTTATATATAAATAATATATCAAAACGATGCCATTTTGGTGTTATATAGCAAGATCAGCTGAGACTAATCTCCGAACAATATCTCTTCCAACATCAGATATCTATAAATGAAGTCCATCCTCGTCCTGCTAAGCGATAGTAACTGAAAGTCTGAAATAGAGAACTTGAGACATTTTGAGTTCATGTAGGAATGAAATTTAAAGAGTATATATGCTTCATGAAAGACATGCCCGGAGAGAGTACGTGCTTCAAGTCTGATCCGTGGATGACTTGGTAACAAGTCATATGGCATGATATATTGTCGATGTGGTACTCTTAACATCTTGAGAAGCAGTTAGAAAACTAAAGCCAGTTAAAAGTTTCTAAATGGAGAGACTAATTAGAGAAGCAGAATGTGAAGAAGTGGATACTGTATTTTTAGTTAACTTGAAAATCAGTTGTTCTTAATTTTTTGACATTGTATTATTGGGGACCTTTGTCATGTAGGGCAATGACTAAGGGTCCGTTTGAGATTGCGGTTTCAATAGGTGCATTTTTAAAAATTGCGTTTGTGAAATTGCTACTTTTTAAAATCGCAAAAGCGTTTGGTAAAACATGTTAAAAAGTATTTATTTTTTTATTTTTATCAAATATTTGTTATGCAAAATTGTGATTTTGATTTAAATTCATGCTTTTTTAAATAAACACCCCTTAGTCTGCTTTTAGAAATCGCAATTTTTTTTTCCTATTTTATAGTAAGTGCTTTTTAAATCACAATGCCAAACGTTTACGTTTTGCGATATTTTTTTAAAAAACGCAAATTATTCTTACGAAATCGCAATTCCAAATGCACCCTAATTAGATATGGAAGGTAAATTATTATTAATTTTATTTTTTTTATACACAAAGGAAAGTTAGAAAGGGAAAGCTTACATGCATTGACAGAGATGAATAAGAGAGATGCTTAGAAGCGGGATCCACTAATGTCCCTCTACCAAATAAATGATTCCTAGAAGAAGATTCATAGTGCTTAGGAACCCATTCGGCTACTTGACCGATGTGGGACTAATCACATTTTTCTTTTCTTTTCTTTTCACAACATTGACTGAGAAACTAGAAAATGAGAAAAACGACACTAAATAAAAAAAGAGAGGTTCAAAAGCGAGACCCACTAATGTGTAGAGGGTAACTTTACTTGAGTCATTTGATAAAAACATGCATTATTGAGCAATTCTTGCTGATTGAATTGCTCTCATTGTTAGTGCCATCTCATTTTCCAACTCAAAAGGAGGAGCAACTTTAGGCTTAGCAATTAGGAGCGGACGCCTGTACCTGAATCATTCAAGGCCTGTCTTGCTGCAAGGTAAGACAATTGGATCTTAGTACTAAAAGATCTCCTCTTTTTTTTTTCTTTTTTTTTAAAGCCGAAATAAAAGAAAAATGTTATGCATACTCTCAACTATTCATTGTTTTTTTTGAAAAACTCACGACTTATTAGATACGTGATTAGTACAATGTCAAAATTAATTAATTGGCCGAACAGAGTTCTCCTCCTAATAAAAAAAAAGACGTGTATTAATAATGGTATTAGTCTATTGTAGTGGCAAATTGTTGAGTTAGCTAAAGCTGTTATGGTATGTATATATAATTTAATATGATTTATGAACGGAAGGCTATATATATATATATGAAATAGTTCAGATCTTCACATATTTTCTTCATTTTTACTTCGAATTAAGATATGGAATTTATTCTTTTAGGGTAAAGTCCACATACCCCCATCAAACTACTATTCAATTGACAATGTACCCCCCAAACTTTCAATTGTGACAATGTCCCCTCCAACTACCAAAACATTGTCAATGTCTCCCCTAAAACTAGCAATAAGACAAAAATGCCCCTATAAATTTCTCAATAAGACAAAAATACCCCTATAAATTCAAAAAAAAATGAGTTTTTTAAAAAACGAAAAATTTTAATTTAAAAATAATATTAAAAAAAAAACAAAAAATTTCATTTTATTAAACGAAAATTTTATTTTTTTTAAACATAAATTTTTATTTAAATAAAATTATAAAACTAAAAAAACGAAAATTTTCAATTTTTATAAAAAAAAAAAAAAAAATTCGAAAATTTTTTAATTTTTTTCTTATAAAATTGATTTTAAAAAAAATGGCCAACGTTTGGATTTTTTTTTTGGTTAGTTTTAGGTTTTTTCTAGAAATTTTAGTTTTTTTTTTTTTTTTTTTAATTTTACTAAGGGTAATTTCGTCATTGGGGGGAACATTGACAATTTTTAGTAGTTTAGGGGGGACATTGTCACAATTGAAAGTTTGGAGGGGACATTGTCAATTAAGTGGTAGTTTGAGGGGGTCATGTGGACTTTCCCTATTATTTTATATTAACCAATAGTTATTATTTATTTATTCTAATAACCTTATTGCCTGGGAGTCTGGGACAGTAATAAGAACCTTGTGGCCTAATGAAACTTCTTTTTTCTTTTGAAGGTAAAGTCTCATGAGGAATTGGTCGACACTTGCTTAGAGGAAATATATTGGGATTAAGAAGTAATATATCCTTTGTCAAAGTAACAAAAAATATTAGAAAATTAAGAAATAGTTAAGCGTAAAAACACCTAACGGATTAGCAACATGGGCCAGCCAAAAATTCTTTAGTCATTCGTGACCGTCCAAGAAAAAGAAAAGAACAAAATCATGAGCTCCGGTTGTCGTCAAACATTATTGGAATGCGAATAAGGGTATTCTTTTGGGAGCAGCAGGGGCATAAATTTCGAGTGCTTCATTATTTTCTTATTTAATTAAGACACATGGTCCGTAAGTTGTAATGGCGAGGTCAACAAGAAGTAAGAACTGCATCCATACGAATAGGGTGACAAGAACAGTAGCCAAACAAATGGCTGGAATGAAATTCCATGAATCTTTATGTAACATAAGTAACAGAGCATCACAAAATGCAATCACCATGGTTGCAATGGGTTAGCAACATGAGCTAGCTGAAAATTCTTCAGTCATATGTGTGACCATCCAAGAAAAAGAAAGGAACAAAATCACGAGCTCCGATTGTTCGTCAAACATTAAAGGAACCCCAATAAGGGTATTCTTTCGGGAGTAGGGGGGAGGGGGGGGGGCAAAAATTTTGAGCGCTTCATTATTTTCTTATCTAAAACACCTGGTCCATAAGTTGTAATGGCCAGGTCAACAAGAAGTGGGAACTACATCCATATGAAGAGGGTGACAGCAATACTAGCCAAATAAATGGCTGGAATTAAAATCCATGAATACTAGCTATTCCTCTTATTTTTTAGAGGAATAGCTATTTTTGTGTGTACGTATGAGATTAATCATTCCCATGGGAATAACTATACTCATACCAAACAAAAGAATGACTATTCCATAGGAATAGCCATTCCATTTTAGGGGTCTATTCCGCAGACCAAATGAACCTTTAGTGAGTAATGCTATGAATCATCTTTTTATCTTCTTAAAATTAATATGGCTTTTAAAATCATCATTGGATAAAAATCCAAATATGATTCATCTAAAATATAATAATAATTTTAAAAGCTATATTAATTTTAAGAGGATAAAAGATGATTCCTAACATTACTCAATAAGTATTTGGATATATGTGACGAGTAAATGATCGAGTTTGAGCTTAGAAGATAAAATTTAAATTTTTAAATTTTTATGGAAAACGAAATTTTATTTGGGTTTCAGCTATATGTGATGTTATTTGAGTTTCAGGTTTGAAGACAAAATTGTACGTATATGAACATTATGAGTCAATAATTCAAAGAGTCATTGTGAATATATTTTACTTGTGGTTGTGATAATGAAAGCATTGATGACTTTTCATGCACATGTCCAATTTCTTGACTGACCAAAAATAAATCCAAGAAAATAAAGGAGATGTAACATTTGCTATAAATCCAACAAAAGTTTGGAAGTTTATAATCTGAATCCGAAGAATCTACCATTTGCAAATTGCCTCTTAAATTCCACATGTGATGCATGCATGTCAATAATTTCCAAGTGACAATCCTAAGTTTATCATGTAGCTAAGTTTTTATTGACCGACTATGAATAAATCCAATAAATCCAAGTCCTCTTCATGCAAATTGCTTCTTAAATTCCACGTGGACCACATGATGTCAATTTTTTTTTTTTTGTTTTTTTGCAATGGAATTTCTGGATATCCACTCCCTTCATTCATTCACAATAAATCCAAAAGAAAAATCCACTTTAGGAAATAAAGAAGATGTAATTGCCGTCCACTTTGGGATTGAAAGTTTATCTCAATATGCAAAGACTTCACACTGGGGTCGTTTACACGCAAATTGCACGTAAGTTTCATATAAAAGATAGAATGTTCCTCCAGACTGTAAGTAAGGGTCCTATGATAACAAATATTTAGAATAATTCAACTTCCCCACATTAAGTACTTTTCTTTCGTAAACTATATCATTGTCTTACTTACCTCCATATACTTTAAAGTTTAGTTATCAATGTGTCCCATCAATTAATTAAGTTTGGATAAAAAAATTATATATAAAATGACTAAATTGGTTATTTATGTGAAAAATTGGACTGGAATATTAAAAAAACAAATCATCGTCTGGGTATAACTTGTAACCAACTGACAATTAATTGGAAAGAGTCAATTATTGTTTTTTAAAGTCTAAACTATTTATATTACGAACAGGAGAAATTGTAATCTTCCCCAGCGATAATAACTGAAACAGAGGATTTATGAGATTTAAAGTTTAAGACAGAAAACGACAAGTTATAACAAATGGAGGCATTGACTTAATTTCTAATAATTGTACTATATATTTTGATTTCTTGCTTCCGACTTCTTGGCAACTTAACATATAGCATATGTGCTTACAATTCTATGCTATGGTTATGTTGAAACTAAATTGTGCTATTTTCATTTCTTGCCCTTCATTTTTTTTTCAACATGGATTAAAGCAATTATTTAAGAGTACGTAGCATGGTCAGATTCATTCTATATTGATCTTTGCTAATAAGTTGCTTTTTTGGGTGATAATTGTATTTTACATGGAAATGCTTAAGAATGGAACTTTTGCTGGTCTACATCTAGATGCCTCCGATGCCTCGGATCTGCTTCTTTCTTTTGCCAGTTTGTCGCCACGGTAAGATCGTTGGCTCTGATACCAAATGTAATGGATTTTTCTTGTGTTTGAATGATATTTTTGGATTTTGATGTATTAGATGAATGGATGCTCATGAAATTATAGAATGGAGATGATTTGATGATAGAAATACTGGATAAACTTGTATTGAAATGATAAAGAACAATTTCTCCTGAAATTATAAGATATTCTTTCTTGGCCCATTTCTGTTGATTGCTGATTGGGTTGATTCTTATAGACCCAATCGGCTACAATTGTCTAACAACCAAAACCCATAAAACTACTAATAAAATGCAAGACTACAAAAAGGACCTAATTAATTTACTAAAAGACCCATTACAAATTTACAACTAAGGGATCTACTAACATAATAGACCCATAAAAGCCCACTACCTAAGAAACCCATATTTTGTAGCTCAAGTAAATTTTTGTATTAGTTATAAAAGTTCTCTAAAGAGTACATACCATTTTCTGATGTCCAAAATTAAAAACGTACCAAAAAAAGGTGGTTTCATAATAAAATGCACAGATCGATCTCCAGCAAAAAGTTAAAATAAATAAAAATATGAGCAGTCAGCATATATATATCTTGCACGGACTAAAAACGTTTTCAGGATGAAAGCTAAATTCCAGCTAGCTCGTTTATGGTACTCAGATTATCCAACATTTTCTCTTGAAAGAAAATATGTTGTTGATGTGCCAATCCAGTAACTGTTAAGTAGTGAAAGAAAAACAATAGATTACTTTTTCTTGTATGAAAATACTGAAAAGGAATGAGTTTTTAAAGTTGAAGCGTGGAGCTCATGCATCAGTTTATAGCACATAATTTTCTGGATGACAATATTAGTTTCGGTAAGCTAATATTAAGAACGATGGTAATTATAACCCTAAAATAGTTAAATCGAGAATGAGAATATAATGGTATTATATGAACAAATGGTTAATGGAAAATAAGATGCAATAAAAGAAATAATGCCTCGCACAATCGTAAAATAATTCATATATATATATATATATATATATATATATATGACATTAGCAAGTGAAGATTGGAGCATACATTATTAATTACAACAACATGAAAAACTTACAATACATAAATAATGCATATTTAGAAAAGCTCCAATGCCCATAGCCTCAACTTCTCTCCAACTTGACCTTTTTTCGCAAGCAAACAATTTTGACATTAACAAATACAACAATCGTGTCTTTCAAATTATCAAAGCTTCGAAAGTAAGCTTGTCTCCATGATGTTTTGATAATTAGTGTACCACAAACTCCCCAAAATCCAACAATAAAACCCAGCCGGCAAGCCAATGTAGAACGAGAAGGACTCAATTTCCCTTCCATTTTTGTTGGCTACTTTGTTACCACCATTTGGCGTTAGTCTAGATTTAGTTTCATCCTTTCAACACTTAGTTAAAAAAGGTGGCCCACAGAGTAAAGAGTTATCTTTGTAGATAGAAGAGTCATTAAGTGTTTGAAGTTGATTTCCGCTTGAAATTTTTCCAGACAAGTTGTTGAATGACAAATTCAAGTGACTTAAGAAGGTCAACGAAGACATGCTTTTAGGGATATGACCAGAAAGCTCATTCATTGAGAGGTCAAGTGATTCTAACATGTGTAAATTCCCAATTTTTTCAGGCATACCTCCAGACAGATGATTCATTGATAAATTCATGTTGATCATGGTCGGTTGTAATATTATTAGGTATTTCTCCCGATAAATTGTTACTCGGAAGGTCTAAAGAATAGATTAGACCAGTAATAGAACCATCATATAGATTTTCTCTTCCTTTAGAAACCAACAACATTTGTTCTTCATAGTCTGCTCCGCCATTATCATCTCTACTCAAGTATCCTAAACATTGAGGGATTGCTCCTATAAAGTGATTGTGTGCTAGGTCTAGGATCTAAAGTTGTGAAAGGAGACATAATTTTTTAGGTATGTTCCCGTGAAACAAGTTGGACATTAGGCTTAACCTCAATAAATATGGTAGGCTTTCTCCTATCTGTGCTGGAAGTTTTCCAGAGAATTTGTTTCGTCCAAGATCAAGGTTTCGCAAGTTTCTATAGTTTCTAAAGAAAGGGGAAAGCTCTCCCTCAAGTTGATTTTGGGGCAATGATAATACCTTTAGTGAACAAAGATATGTTGCATTGAACTTGGAACATTGCCGGATATATTGTTATCTGCTAAGTCCAATATCTTTAATTGTTGTAAATCCTTCCATTGAAGGGGTAGTTTCCCGGATAGAGAATTGTTTCCCAACACAAGAACTCCCAATTCCTTTAGCATTCCAATAGAATGGGGAATCCTACTAGTAATTGAATTTGAAGAGAGGTCCAACCAAGATAACTTGGGCAATAACTCACCTATGTTTTTGGAATAGGTCCAGAAAACATATTATTCGTGAGACGTATATCGATTAGATTGCTAGGAAAAAGTGGGAGTGGACCCTCTAAGTTGTTGGAACTCAAATCAAAATAATATGTCTTGTGCTGTTGTCACTGCTAACGCCTATCCATGTGCAGCAATCATCACCAACCTAAGAAGAGAGACGACCCGATGGATCTATAAGACTTTCTTTGAAGCTAAGAAGTGATTTTCACTCCATCTCCGAGCATCTGAAAATAGGGCTTTCGGTGCATGAAACAGGTTTAATAACTTGTAGGTAGGATGTAGTTCCAAGTAGAGAGAAGAAAAAAATCAGATGGAGAGGAAAAATAGACATAAAGAAGTGGGTTCTAACCATTTTGCTAGTGAAATAGTTAGATATCTAAATGCATGTGTTGCTAGCTACATGCATGGGGTTCGACTATTTATTCTTTCCAATAAGGTTGGCAGAGTTAGACATGTTATGTGGCATTAAATAAATAATAAACTCAACATTTATTCAATTCAAAACCATTAAGTACTTCAGCTTTCAATATATAATTGTATCTCAACTTGTTAAGTGGTTGTAAGAGTCATATTTCATTTAACATTTTGATGTGATGAAACCACTAAGGACTTTCTAAGTATCCACTAACTTGACTCATAAATCCACTCTCTTGATTCTATGAGAATAAAGCCAAAAAAAAAAAAAAAAAATGAAAAATACGATGTAATTGCCGTCCCCTTTGGGTTTAAAAGTTAATCCAGGACAAAGACTCCACGGTTGGGTCTTCCTTCTATAAAGCAAAAAATAAAAAAATAAATTTAATTAAGGATATTTAAGGCTATTTATTTAAGTTTTTCAAT
>NC_081542.1:18273097-18274315 GCF_901000735.1 Corylus avellana
TGGTGAGGATTGCTGCAACTGGCTAGGCGTTGGATGTGATAACAACACAGGAAATGTCGTCAAGCTTGACCTCAGGAACCCATTTTCGTTTAATGATGATTTTGATCAATATCAACTATACAAGAAGTCGTGTCTGGGGGGCAAGATAAGTTCTTCTTTACTCGATCTCAAGCATTTGCGTTACTTTAATTTGACCTAAGCTTGAATAATTTTACTGGAGCCAATATTCCAAAGTTTTTGGGTTCTCTTGAGAATTTGAGGTATTTCAATCTCTCATTCTCAAGGTTTTCTGGAGTTATTCCTCCCCATCTTGGGAACCTTTCGAGGCTCCAATATCTAGACCTCAATTCAAACTCATATCCAGCATTGAGTCAGTCTGAAAGTCTAGAATGGCTTGTTGGTTTTCCTTCTCTTAAGTACCTTGGAATGGATGCTGTAAATCTTACGAAAGTACCGGATTGGCTTCATGCGATTAATGTGCTTCCTTCCTTACGGGAGTTACACCTAGCTAGCTGTGGACTTGTTAGTCTTCCTTCCTCTATTTCCTCCATCAATTTTACACTACTTTCAGTTCTTGATCTCTCTGGCAATGATTTTAGCACCTCTATACCTCAATGGTTGTCACATCTAACCAACTTGCGAAGCTTGAATTTAGTTGGCAACAATTTAATTGGAAAGATTCCGAATTCATTTGCCAACCTTTGCAATTTGCAAGCATTATATCTGAGGGGGAACAATATAAATGGGGGGATAACTGAGTTTGTGGATGGCTTGTCTCAATGTTCCAACAGTAGCTCTGAAGATGGGAACTTACCGTCAATGCAAGAAATTGACCTCTCTGGTAATCAATTGAACGGAACCATTCCAGAAAGCATTGGGAAACTGTCAATGCTTGTTTCATTGGACCTAGGGTGGAATTCTTGGGAAGGTGTCTTAACTGAAGCTCATTTTCAAAATCTCACCCGGTTAAAATCTCTTCAGTTAGCTTACACGGAAGCATTGGTTTTAGATGTCAAACACGACTGGGTTCCTCCTTTTAAGCTGACAGAGATTGTATTAGGAAATGTACGGATCGGCCCAAACTTTCCAGCGTGGCTAAAAACACAAAATGAACTCAATTATCTTGTACTCTCGAATGTTGGCATTTCTGACACCATTCCGCATGGCTTTTGGAAGTCCTACCCAAATGTCACCTATTGGAGTTTATCTCATAACAAA
>NC_081542.1:18274415-18315795 GCF_901000735.1 Corylus avellana
CTAATATTTAAATAAATGAAGAGAAGATTTCATTGAAATTCAAAACAAAGGAAAAAAAAAAGAAAAAATATATTGCAATCAAAATTTTCTTGTGAGTGTTGGTATCATGTGGATACCCCTCGTTAATTACGTTACATTGACTGATTTTTTTTTAGGTACTTTGGAAAATGTAAATTCATGTACTCTTTAGATTTAGAAAATTTATCACATTATGCTTGATTTTTGTAAAATGTTTGCAAAATTTTATGCATCGAAAGCAAAAGACAGAAAATCAGAAGTTTAACAAACAAAGCCATTGATTTTCTAATAATTGTACTATTTTGATTTCTTAATTACTTCCGTTTTCTTGGAAAACTAAACATAACATAGGTGCTTGCAGTTATATACCATGATTTTGAAATTAATTGTTCTATTTTGATTTTCTGCCCTTCATTTTTTCTACTTGGATTGAATTAATTTAAGAATAGCATGGTTAGGTTCATACTATTGATCTCAATTTATTCAGTCATTTTGTGGTGACTTTGCATATTCTATGGAATTATCACAAGTTGTTTTTTTGGTGATCAACTGTATTGTACATGGAAATGCTTTTGCATTCAAAATCAAGTGAGAGTGGAACTTGACTATGTGAATATACTGCTTGATTTTGTAATAAAAGAGGATTACTACTTATCAAAAAAAATATAGTGCTTGATTTTGCTCCATCTGCAATTAGTGTTTGTTTGAAGTGAAAACAACGTTATCTCTAATTCCTGTCAGCATTTTCAACTTTGATGATTTGGATTTTCTCTCCATCATTTGACAGATGTGGAGATAGCTGATGGGAATCAAAGCATGCATTCTTTAAAGCCTGCTGGTGGAATAGGGAAGAAGTTCAAAAGGAAATTCAAGATGGGTAAAGGCAAGCGCCGTGGTAAGGGCATCAGGAGGAAGCACCATATTTGATTCCATAGATACTGGTAATTGATATTTCTCCTACTGTACTAATGGTATCAAGTGGCCTGTGGGCAATCTTGGTAGTTCTAAGATAGGTATATTTTGTATTCTGCTTTTGTGTCCTAGGGAAGGTTGTTGAGTGACATGAATGTAGACTATCCTTTTTCTTCTTTTATCACAACTTATAAATATGGATGGATGGCTTTTTTGAGTTTTTCCCCACGCACACAGAAAATTTTTGTGGATTGAAGGATATATCAAATTAGTGTAAAAACAGAAAATTATTCAACTGACTGTTTTACCAAACAGTCACCATTTATTGTGAAGACTCCAAACTTTTCTGAAAGGAAGGCTAAATTCCACTACCTTTATGGTATTCAAATTGTCCATTTTTTAACTTTATATACCTTTATGGTATTCAAATTCCACTACTGTGCGCCTCCATGTGAGCTCACAGTAGCTCCCTCAGGCCTCGCCTTCTGCGATAAAGTTGTAGGAACTGGCCCTGAGGCTGTCAAGGGACAGCTCATTAAGGTGATATGTAGTTTTATCCTTCTTTTCTAAGCTTCCAGATTATGACGAGATCAAGATAATTGCATTCTTTGTATGTATGTATGCTATTAATCAAGTGCTTAAAAACCCAGTTTTGTTAATATGTATGTATGATTGCTATATGTCGTAAATGATATGATTCAGTGGATGGAGTGATGAACAGGCACATTATACTGGGAAATTGGAGAATGGTACGGTTTTTGATAGCAGCTACAATCGTGGGATGCCTCTTTCATTTCGTATCGGTGTTGGTGAGGTATATATTAAATCACTACTTTTAATCAATATTTTAACTTTGCATACGTTTTAAACACTTCACAACAATCATTTGCTAGGTTGGTATTTTCCCAAAGGCTGAGAAGTGACCTCTGTTTTCTTATGGGTTGATTAATTATGGCTTTGTGATTTTAAATATGTGAACATCATCCTCAAAAGTTGACTTTATTAGAAATGAGTCTTGGGTCTAACTCAACCTAAAAGCTAGCTCAAGAGTTAAAGTTTTCTCTCACATTATAAACGGCCAATCTTCTTAATACTCAAGCAATGTGGGACTTTCAACACGTCCCCTCACGTGTGGCGGGAGAACATCCAAGCCAACACGTGCGACAATAGGTGACGGTGGGCCACGGCTAATTGGGCTAGGCACGTGTGGCGGGAGAACATCCAAGCCAACACGTGCAACAATGGGAGAGACGGTGGGCCACAACCAATTGAACCTGGCTTTAATACCATATTAAAAATGGGTCTTGCGCCTAACTCAACCCAAAAGCTAACTTAAGAGTTGAGGTTTTCCCTCACATTATAAATTATCAATCTCCTTAATACCCAAGCAATATGGGACTTCCAAAAGACTTTGATGGATGTTATTATGGGTCATCAAGGGCGGGGACCAAGGCATTCTAGGAGGTGATGGAGTCCCCCCAATGCTTGCTGGTACAAAGAGAAAGAATCCAGGAAAATTCCATTCTTTTTTCATTGTAATTTAATTTTGTAGCACACTTTTTTAAAGTTTCTTTGGTATTTGCTTAATTTAGGTGGAAAACGCACACTAAAGCTTCCCCCAGAACTCGCATACGGCATGAGAGGGGCTGGGTGCAAAGGAGGTAAGCAGTCATCTTTTATAAAAGAAAATTTCTTCATGCGTAAATTTCCTTTGTACATGTAAAAGTAGCTTAATCTTAATGTTTTATATATAAATAATAAGATTTAACAATGGCAGTATCTTAAATTTTTTCAGCATATTTTGTTTGTTGCAGGTTCTTGTATTATTCCTCCAGATTCGGTTCTTTTGTTTGATGTAGAATTCATTGGCAAGGTATGAGAAGTAGTTGCCACAAAGAAAGTGTCTACATCAATCAGTTTTTGGTTTTCTCCAACTTTTTATTTGTAAAGTTGAAGAGGAGAATCAAGAAAGCACAAATGTTTCATCTCTGAAGAGCATTCATGCTTCCACTGTTGCACACATTTGTCAATTAGAGACCCAAAAGACAGACCTTATATCATTATTAAGTAAATACATTGTGAAAGTGAGTTGAAGGTTGAGTGCAAATAATTTTTTGGGATTATGCTTACGAGCAAAAGCTCGAGTTTTACCTAACTCGTGTAGAAGGAATGCTTTGCACAGTGTCATAAAAATCAAGTTTTACCGAACTTGTATGAAATGAGTGCTTTTCTCATCATTAGACGCCTCGTTTACTAAATATTGGGTCCTGAAAGCGCTATTAATGGTTGAAGTGACAATGATGGAAGGTGTTTGATAAAAATGATGACTTGCAATAGTAACGATAATGATAGTAGTAATGTGAATAGTGATGCTAATGATGGTAATTCAATTGCATTAGATTTAGGGACAGAATTGGAATTTACCATCGGAAGACCAAAGCATAAATGAAGGGTAAAGCTTAATTTTAATAGGGCTAAGTCTAATTTTTCTGTCTGAAAAATTGAAAAAAAAAAAAACCATTAACACATTTTTCAAAATAAATTATAAAATTATATTCAAAACTTAAAACACTTCTTAAAAAATAAAACACAACATATATTTTGTAAAAAAGAAAACTTAAAAATTTTAAAGGAAATAGTTTTATTTTTCATTTTTCTTTTATTTTATAAAAATAAAATTTTTTTCATTTTTCAATTTTACAAAATATTATTCCAAAATTTTATCAAACAAAATTTAAACTTTTCTTAAATATGACCTCCACCAAATAAATTATCAACTTTTACATTTTCAAACTTAAAACGCAAAACACTTCTCAAAATTTTACCAAACGAACTCTAAGATCTTTCGGCCCAAGTTGGAACCCGATTATTGTTTTAAAAAATGACTATAAAGGAGAGAGTCATTATTATATCTTGTGGTGTTTTAAATTTTAGTTCGAGTTCTTGTAGTATTTGTAGTGACAAATTGTAAAAAGAAAAAGGTAAATAAGAAAAAAAAAAAAAAAAAAAGACAAAAAAGAAAAAGAAAAAGAAAACAATAAAAGTGGGACAGGAAAATCCTTATCCAAGATGGGAGGACAAGATCCGAATCAGCCAAACAGACCCGAATATAGGCGAATCCAGAAATCATAGTCCTCTTTTATTTGTTTAAAACCCTAGCGACCCCGGAAGACAAAGCGAAAGACTAGCGAAGGCGGTGGTTGAAGAAGAAGAAGAAGCGATGGCGAAGTCAATGAGGTCGAAGAAATTGAAGAGGCTTCGAGCGATTCGGAGAGAGATGGTGGAGCCCTACTACGACAACAAAGATGTTGCTAAGCTCGCTGCTCAGGAGGCTGCCCTCGCCGCCCCTAAGCTCCCTGCCCGTCCCACTTCTACCAATACGGATATCACTACAACTTCAAACGCTATGGGTAACCTCTCTCTCTCTCTCTCTGCTTATTATCCAGTTTCTGGAGTTCAATGATTTGCCTGGTATTCAATATTTCCCTATTGTTGATGGTGTTCTGAGTAGTAGTTTATAGTTTTACAAAATTATGTGCTCTTGCATTTGGGTTTTTTCATGCTAGTTGGTGATTTTGTGTGTAGCCCATTTTGGCTTATGATGCAGAACCCATTACCCACCAACACGCCACCATTCATGTCCTTCCATAATGATATGTTTTAATTCTTATACAATGACCGGATGATACTCCTTATGATTCCTCAATATACGCAGGAATGGCAAAAGGGGGAGAAAAAAAAATGGAAGCTTTGTACTGAATGATTTGTGCTACGCTAGTTTCTTATGTTCGATTCCTCCAGTCTACCATCTATTTTTGTTCTGACCAAGTTCTCTCTGTGAAACCGTTTTAGTTATTTCTTAAGGAGGAAACAGATACTTGTATTTCTTAGCAACAAGCTTATTGAGGCTCTTATCACACCCAAACATGTTTTGATTTACAAGTACATATATATACCCCATCTGCAGCTCGAATTCTCACCTCTGTTTTTTTACGCGAAAGATAAAAACTGCACTCCAACTGAGCACTACTTTTCAAACTCAGTAATATTAGGAAATAATTGGCTTTGTTTGTTAATGTGTTTTGGGGGCACTTTTTGTTTTTGGTTTCACATAAAGGTGAAAACAGCTTCTTTTTTTGGTGTTTTGAGGACTAATTTGCCAGCCAATCGATAGATGTTTGTGTTGGATGGCGTAGATGACAACCAGGGAGTCTCCGTCAATGATGATGTTGTTCTTTATCCCCAATTTTGTTGCTTTCTAGATGGCTAGAAGCCGAAGGGCAGCTTTGGCTTCTCCCATGTTGGGGTTAGAGTGGGCTTTCTCTCAGCTTATTATGGGGCATTATCTGCTCTCAAGTGAATATGTAAATTTCGCAATTGACAGAAAATGAAAATGAGTGACACCCTTTCCCACCCATGTAACAAGCGGCATATCTATTTGCCAAAGCAATTGAATTATGAGTAATGCGATATACTACGCCTCCATCCCATTTCTCTTTTACTTGGTTGACGTGGCAGTGCCCATTAGCATTTGATTTTTTTTTTTTAATAAAGGTGATGTGGACAATGCCGCATCAACCCTGGAGGATGGGATTTATACTTCAATTTTTTTAGTTATAAGAATGAAATATTAAATACATGAAGAGAACATTTCATTGAAATTCAAAAGAAGGAAAAAAAGAAGAAGAAATAATAAATTGCAATCAAAATTTTCTTGAGTGTTGCTATCATGAGGATACCCATCATTACATTACATTGATTCATTTTGTTTTTTGAGGTAGTTTGGAAAATGTAAGTTCACACTCTTTAGATTTAGAAAATTTATCACATTATGCTTGATTTTTATAAAATGTTTGCAAAGTTTTATGCATCGCAAGCAAAATACAGAAAATGAGAAGTTTAACATAAAGCCATTGATTTTCTAATAATTGTACTATTTTGATTTCTTACTTCCATTTTCTTGGCAACTAAACATTGCATAGGTGCTTACAGTTTTGAAATTAATTGTGCTATTTTAATTTCCTGCCCTTCAATTTTTTCTACTTGGATTGAAGTAATTTAAGAATAGCATGGTTAGGTTCATACTGTTGATCTCAATTTATTCAGTCATTTTATGGTGACTTTGCTTATTCTATGGAATTATCACAAGTTGATTTTTTGGTGATCAATTGTATTGTACATGGAAATGATTTTGCATTCAAAATCTAGTAAGAATGGAACTTGACTATGTGAATATACTGCCCGATTTTGCTCCATCTGCAATTAGTTTTTGTTTGAAGTGAAAACAACGTCATCTCTAATGCCTGTCAGCATTTTCAATTTTGATGATTTGGATTCTCTCCATCATTTGACAGATGTGGAGATAGCTGATGGGAATCAAAGCATGCATTCTTTAAAGCCTGCTGGTGGAATAGGGAAGAAGTTCAAAAGGAAATTCAAGATGGGTAAAGGCAAGCGCCGTGGTAAGGGCATCAGGAGGAAGCACCATATTTGATTCCATAACAGATACTGGTAATTGATATTTCTCCTACTATACTAATGGTATCAAGTGGCCTGTGGGCAATCTTGGTAGTTCTAAGATAGGTATATTTTGTATTCTGATTTTGTTAAGTGACATGAATGTAGACTATCCTTTTTCTTTTATCACAACTTATAAATATGGATGAATGACTTTTTTCCCCTCGCACACAGAAAATTTTAGTGGATTGAAGGACGTGTACCTATATTCAACTGACTGTTTTACCAAACAGTGTTGGAACAAGTACAAAGTTGTGTAAAAGCTTAGGGAAGCCCCAGTTCTTACGGAGGAAGCTAAATTATAAAGTCCAAGTTATTGTGTTTTAACTAAAAACAAGATGCTACAACAGTCTCATTTGTAAACAATGTTAAGCATGCGACTTTTGTTTTGAATGAGAATGATTTAAGCAGAGATGCACATGCTGATGCAGTTTTATTGGCAATAGCTGCATCTGGATTATGCATTTATCAATTTTAGGTAACAGTATCTGCATCACGTGGTTACTAATCATTATTTGTGTGGTTATTGCGGTTATTGAATGATGTTATTAATAGCTATTCGCATATCAAGTAATGGGCCTTTTGGGTCTTCTTTGGATCTCTATTAGGGCATATTTTACATGCGTTTGAAAATGTTTTTAACCCTGTTTAGTGTTTTTTAACCCATAATGTTTTAGATGAAATTCATATCTTGATTCCACATTCCAGCTTAAAAATAAGAGAATACAAATACCCCACAATGTGTTCATCCACAAAATACAAACATACAAATTACAAAGGGCTATTGTTCAAATGTAAATCCAACAACATTACAAATCCAGCTAACATTTTACAAATTCAAAATTTAAAAAGCATGATTAAAGTCTAAATGTAACACATTCAAAAGTGGATGATGAATTTGTTGCAAAGACTAAAATCTTTTTTGGATTCAAGGCTAAATTTCATTACGTCTATGGTATTCAGATTGTCCAACTTTTTTCCTTCAAAGAATATATATTGTTGAAGTACCAATCCAGTAACTATTAAGTAATAAAAAATAAAAAATAACTTTTTCTTCAGACTGAAAAAAATGAATTAGAATGAGGTTTTTTTAATAGCGGAAGCATGGAGCTGATGCATCAATTTATAGCTCATCATTTTCTGGATGACAATATTAGTTTCGGTAATGTAATATTAAGAAAGATGGTAATTAAGACCCTAAAATGGGACCATATGAACAAATGGTTATTAGAAAATGGGATGCAATAAAAGAGAGAATGCCTCGCACAATTGTAAAAATCATTCATGTGTATGTCGTTTTTTGTTTTTTTGGTAAGATCATGTGTATGACTTCAACACATGAAGATTGGAGCATATGTTATTACAACAACCTGAAAAACTTACAAGACATAAATAATGCATATGAAGGAAAAACTCCAATACTCATAGCTTCAACATCTCTCTGACTTGACCTTCTTTAGCATGCGAACAATTTTGACGTTAACGAACACAACAATCCTATCTTTCAAATTATCAAAACTTCGAAAGTAAGCTTGTCTCCATGATGTTTTGACAATTAGTGTGCCACAAACTCTCCAAAATCCAACAATAAACCCAGCTGCAATGCTAATGTAGAATGATAAACACTCAATTTCCCTTCTATTTTCGTTGGCTACTCTGTTACCACCATTTGAAGTTACTCTAGGTTTAGTTTCATCCTCTGAACACTTGGTTGAAAGTGGAGGCCGACAGAGTAAAGAGTTACCTTCGTAGATAGAAGAGTCATTAAGTGTTTGAAGTTGATTCCCATTTGGAATTTTTCCTGGCAAGTTGAATGACAAATTCAAGTGACTTAAGAAGGTCAAAGAAGACAAGCTTTCAAGGATACGACCATAAAGCTCATTCACTGAGAGATCAAGTGTTTCTAACATGAGTAAATTCCCCATTTTTTTAGGAATTCTTCCAATGAGATGATTCATTGATAAATTCATGTTGACCAATCTTAAGAGGCTTGTTATATTATCTGGTATTTTTGCTGATAAACGATTAGCCGAAAGGTCTATGGAATAGACAAGATAAATAAGTTGATTATAAATGTTCGCTTCCTTTAGAAACCAACACCATTTGATCACCATAGCTCTCAACAATTTCTCCATCATTGTAATTACTCAAGTTCCCTAAACATTGAGGGATTGCTCCAGAAAAATCATTATCTACAAGGTCCATGATCTTAAGACTTGAAAGAAGACATAATTGTTGTGGTATGTGCCTGTGGAACAAGTTAGACCTTAGGCTTAACCTCAACAAAGTTGAAAAACTTTCTCCTATCCATGCTGGAAGTTTTCCAAAGAATTTGTTTCCTCCAAGATCAAGGCTGGTCAGGTTTCTATAATTTCTAAAGAAAGAAGGAAGCTCCCCTTCAAGACGATTTTGGTGCAGTAATAATAGCTTTAGTGAACTCAAATGTTGCATTGAACTTGGAATATTGCCAGATATATTGTTTTTTTGCTAAGTTCAACACCAATAACTCCTGTAAATCCTTCCAATAAGGGGGAAGTTTTCCGGATAGAGAATTGTTTCTCAAAACAAGGCCTCTCAATTTTTTAGCTTTCCAATAGAATGGGGAAGTTTACCAGTAATTGGATTTGAAGATAGGTCCAACCAAGATGACTTGGGCAATGCAATAGCTCAACCATGTTTTCAGGAATAGGGCCATAAAACATATTATTCTTGAGATGTATCCAACCAAGATTTGCATGTTTTCCAATTGAATATATCTCAGCATAAAAGGAGGAAACCAATCATATTTGACATCTAAAACCAATGTCCATTTCGTAGAATATTTTGCAGACAAGCCCAGAGATTTTAGTCGGGTGAGATTTTGAAAATGAGCCTCAGTTAGGACACCTTCCCATGAATTTTGATGAAGTTTCAACAAAACAAGCATTGATAGTTTCCCAATGCTTTTTGGAATGATTCCTTTCATTTGAAAACTCGAGAGGTCAACTGTTTGCAATGACAGCAAGTTTCCAATAGAATCTGGAATTGAACCCGAAACAGAGTTTTGAGAGAGGTAAATAGTTTTCAACTTCTTGACTCTTCTTAATGAATGAGGCAAGTTCCCCCCAAGCAACACATTTGTACTCAAGTCCAGATACTCAAGGCTACTGTTGGGACATTGAGACAAGCCTTCCACAAACTCAGTTACCTCCCCACTTATATTGCTGTATTGCATATTTAATGTTTGCAACTTGCAAAGGTTGGCGAATGAGCTTGGTATCTTTCCAATAAATAGTTGCCAGCTAAATCCAAGTTACGAAAGTTTGTTAGATGTCCCAGAACAACTGGAATAGCACCCTCTAAACCAACTGGACCCAAGATTGATTGTTAAAAGCCCAACCAAATTTGACAACCAGTGAGGTATGAAGGAGTCAAAATAGTTGTAAGAGAGATCAAGGACTGAAAGCAATGTGAAGTTGATGGAGGAAAGAGAGTGAGGAAGACTAGCGAGTTCACAATCACCTAGGTGTAACTCCACCAAGGAAGGGAAGGGAGCATATTAACTGCATCAAGCCAACCCGGAACATTCTTAAGATTTACATCTCCCAAATTGAGGTACCTAAGAGGCTTTTCACTTCCAATATTGGAAAGGGAATGACCATGCCGATGAAATGAAAATGAATTGAGATCTAGATATTGCAGCCTTGATAGATTCCCAAGATGGGGAGGAATAGCTCCAGCAAACATTCAGAAAGAGAGATTGAGATACCTCAAATTCTCGAAGGAACCCAAAAACTTCGGAATATTGTATCCATTAAAATTATTCAAGCTTAGGTCCAGATAACTCAAGTTCTTTAGACCGAGTAAAGAAGAACTTATCTTACCCCCGAGGCATAACTTCTTGTAAGCTTTTGATATTTCATCACAATGGTACTCATATTTAGTTTGTGAATAATATTCTCCTTCTTCTAAAAAATAAAATTCACTCACCGAAAATGGATTTTTGAGGTCAAGCTTGATGACATGTCTTGTGCTATTGTCACAGCTAACGCCAATCCAAGTGCAGCAATCATCACCAACCCAAGAAGAGAGACGACCCGCACCCGATGGATCAGTAAGACTTTCTTTGAAGCTAAGAAGTGATTTTCTCTCCATCTTTGAGCATCTGAAAATAGGGCTTTCGGTGCATGAAACAGGTTTAATAACTTGTAGGTAGGATGCAGTTCCAAGTAGAGAGAAGAAAAAAATCAGATGGAAAGGAACAATAGACATAAAGAAGTGGGTTCTAACCATTTTGCTAGTGAAATGCATGTGATGCTACATGCATGGGATTCGACTATTTATTCTTGCCAATAAGGTTGGTAGAGTTAGACATGTTATGTGGCATTAAATAAATAATAAACTCAACATTTATTCAATTCAAAACCATTAAGTACTTCAGCTTTCAATATATAATTGTATCTCAACTTGTTAAGTGGTTGTAAGAGTCCTCATATTTTATTAAACATTTTGATGTGATGAAACCACTAAGGACTTTCTAAGTATCCACTAACTTGACTTATAAATCCACTCTCTTGATTCTCTGAGAATAAAGCTAAAAAAAATTGAAAAATAAGATGTAATTGCCGTCCCCTTTGGGTTTAAAAGTTAATCTCATGACAAAGACTCCACGCTTGGGTCTTCCTTCTATAAAGCAAAAAATAAATTATAATTATGGTATATTTAAGCCTATGAATTTAAGTTTTTCAATTGAACTAAGATTTTGGGTCCGACATTTTTACTTTCATCATACATCATAATGATAGCAAGAGGAAGCTGCAAGGGAGGGGTGAAATTAAAATATAATGGACTATTTTATATCTAAATTGGTTGCGTGTTTGTGACTATTCTTTGATACCCTTGTTTGTACAACTTGTGAAAGGGGGAATATTCATATGCTTATTGCGATTTTGACCAACTTCTCTCGATAAAATTATTTTAATTATTTTTATTAGTGTTAAATTATTAATTAAATAATTAAATTCATCATTTTTTATGGAACATCCTCCTCTTTGGGTTGTGAAGTTTCTCTACAAAGACCATCCGAAATAAAAAAGAAATAGTTCCTGATTGGGAGTCAAAACTGCGTGTTTGCAAGAGATAATCAATGAAATGGACATATGGCTTTCTTTATTGATTTGTTGAGCTTAAATTCCTCCAATAACAGTGGGGGGAAGCCACGTTATACTGTATGGGGTCAATTATTTCTACTGAAATTTGTAAAATATGTGAACTATTTATTAGGTTTTTGAGAAATTTGATGTATATACAATTAATTCCCAAAAACTTTGTGGGTTTAATTATGTAAGTTTTTTTTTTTTTTTTCTCAAAATTGGGACTCCCTACATTTTAGAAACTCGTGATCATTGTAGCTCCCAATCCTATAGACTTGCTTTGCTCTATTTCTATTAAAAATTAGAGCAAAAGTCAATTAAAAATATGATTTTTTACTATAGAAGAATCATCTGAATGATTAAAAAAGAAGGAAATGAAACGATTTTTTTACAACTGAAGCTTGAAAGTTCATGCATTCGCGGATTTCATTTCGATGTTTGAAAGACAATATTTGCTTCGGTAACATAATATCAAGAATGATGTTTAAAATTGTAAATTAAGGCAGTGTCTTGTCTTTAGCCAACCGTTGGCTCACCATTTCATTGCAGCACCATTAAATAGAGAATGAAAATATAATAGTAAGTGATGAGAAATGGATTTTGGAAAATGCGATACAATAAAAGAAATAATGCCTTGCACAATTGTAAAAATTATTCATATATATGACTTTGACAAGTGAAGATTTGAAGTATCTTGGATCATACATTATTACAACAACCTGAAAAACTTACAATACATAAATTATACATATTAAGAAAAAATTTAAAAGTAAAAACATGAAACATAAATCCTCTGTCGTGAGAGATACGATTGCATTTGGCATATGCAACAAGCCTTTTAAACCCCTAGGCATCCCTAATGGACGAGTGAAGTCTCGTGAAGGTTTAACAGAAATGATACCCACAAACATTGTAGCACTATGTTAGCCCACAACTTCAATTTCTCTCTGACTCGACCTTCCTTAGTAAGCAAACATTTTTGACCATAACGAACACCGCAATCTTGTCTTTCAAATTATCAAAGCTGCGAAAGTAAGCTTGTCTCCATGATGTTTTGATAATCAGTGTACCACAAACTCCCCAAAATGCAACAATAAACCCAATTGCCATGCTAATCCAAAACGAGAATGACTCAACTGCCCTTTCCTTTCGGTTATCACCATTTGGTGTTACTTTAGGATTAGTTTCATCTTCGGAACACTTGGTCGAAAGAGGAGGTCCGCAGAGTAAAGAGTTACCTCTGTAAATAGAAGAGTCATCAAGAGTTTGAAGTTGATTCCCAATTGGAATTTTTCCAGACAAGTTGTTGAATGACAAATTCAAGTAACTTAAGAAGGTCAAATTTGACAAGCTCTCAGGGATAGGACCATAAAGCTCATTCTTCGAGAGATCAAGTGATTGCAACATTTGTAAATTCCCAATTCTATTAGGAATTCCTCCAGTGAGGTGATTCATTGATAAATTCATGATGACCAATTTTGAGATGCTTGTTATATTATCAGGTATTTCTCCTGATAAATTGTTACTCGAAAGGTCTATAGAATATAAAATACGCCAAAAAGTTTCACCATATTCATATTCTATTCCTTTAGAAACCAACAACATTTGGTAATCATAATAGCCCCAATAACGTGCACTCTCATTACTATGCAAGCTTCCTAAACATTGAGGGATTACTCCTGAAAAATCATTGTGTGCAAGGTCTAGGATTTGAAGATGTGAAAGAAGACATAATTGTTGAGGTATGTCCCCATGAAAAAAGTTGGACCTTAGTCTTAACCTCAATAAAAGTGGTAGACTTTCTCCTAACCATGTTGGAAGTTTTCCGAAGAATTTGTTTCTTCCAAGATCAAGGCTTTGCAAGTTACTATAGTTTCTAAAGAAAGAAGGAAACTCTCCATCAAGATGATTTTGGCTCAATGATAATATCACCAGTGATCTCAAATATTGCATTGAACTTGGAACATTGCCAGATATATTGTTCTTTGCTAAGTCCAATATTTCTAACGATTGTAAATCCTTCCAAAGAGGGGGGAGTTTCCCGGATAAGGAATTGTTTCTCAAAATAAGAAGACTTAATTCCTTTAGCATTCCAATAGAATGGGGAATTCTGCCAGTAATTGAATTTGAAGAGAGGTCCAACAAAACCAACTTGGGCAATAAGTCACCTATGTTTTCTGGAATAGGTCCAGAAAACATATTATTATCGAGATATATTTCGCTTAGATTACTAGGAAAAAGTGGAAGTGGACCCTCTAAGTTGTTGGAACTCAAATCAATAGAGTCTGCTGAAGGATGAAATTGAAAGTATGGTACCTGCCCATGTAGTTTGTTATGAGATAAGCTCCAATCGGTGACATTTGGGTAGGACTTCCAAAAGTCATGTGGAATGGTGTCAGAAATGCCAACATTCTCGAGCGTAAGATAATTGAGTTCATTTTGTGTTTTTAGCCACGCTGGAAAGTTTGGGCCGATCCGTACGTTTGCTAATGCAATCTCTGTCAGCTTAAAAGGAGGAACCCAGTCGTGTTTGACATCTAAAACCAATGTTGCTTTCGCATAACCTTCCACATACAACAGAAGAGATTTGAGCCAGGTGAGATTTTGAAAATGAGCTTCAGTTAAGTTACCTTCCCAAGAATTCCCGCTTAGGCCCAATGAAACAAGCCTTGACAGTTTCCCGATGTTTTTTGGAATTGTTCCGTTCAATTGATTATATGAGAGGTCAAGTTCTTGCATTGGCGGTAAGTTCCCATCTTCAAGGCTACTATTGAAACCTTGAGACAAGGCATCCACAAACTCAGTTATCTCCCCAATTAAATTGTTGTCAGCTAAATTCAAGCTACGCAAGTTGGTTAGATGTTTCAGACCAACTGGAATGGTACCTCCAAGGAAAGTGTCCCCAAGGTTGATTGTTGAAAGCCCACTCACATTTGACAACCAGTGAGGTATGAAGGAGGAGCTAAAATTGTTGGAAGAGAGATCGAGGACTGAAAGGAGTGTAAAATTGATGGAGGAAATAGAGGAAGGAAGACTAACAAGTTCACAACGAGCTAGGTGTAACTCCCGTAAGGAAGGAAGCACATTAATCGCATGAAGCCAATACGGTACTTTCGTAAGATTTACAGCATCCATTCCAAGGTACTTAAGAGAAGGAAAACCAACAAGCCATTCTAGACTTTCAACCTGCAGATACCATCCTGAATATGAGTCTGAATTGAGGTCTAGATATTGGAGCCTCGAAAGGTTCCCAAGATGGGGAGGAATAACTCCAGAAAACATTGAGAAAGAGAGATTGAAATACCTCAAATTCTCAAGGGAACCCAAAAACTTTGGAATATTGGCTCCAGTAAAATTATTCGAGCTTAGGTCAAAGTAACGCAAATGCTTTAGATTGAGTAAAGAAGAACTTATCTTGCCCACCAGACACGACTTGTTATATTGATCAAAATCATCAAACCACGAAATTGGGTTCCTGAGGTCAAGCTTGACGACATTTCCTGTGTTATCACATCCAACGCCTAGCCAGTTGCAGCAATCCTCACCAACCCAAGAAGAGAGACGACCCGATGGATCTGTGAGATTGTATTTAAAACTAAGAAGTGCTTCCCTCTCCACCTCTGAGCATTTGAAAATAGGGCCTTTGGTACATGAAATGGGTTTAATAAATTGTAGGTAGGATGAAGTTCCAAGCAGAGAGATGAAAAAATGAGGATGAGATGATGAAGAGTGGACATAAAGATATGACTGCTAATAACCATTCTGCCAGTGCAATAGTTAGACATGATCATCTAAATGCTTGTGAGGCCTAGACATGCTTGGGGTTCATGTATTTATAGTTTGAAGAATTCTAGGCGATTCTCTTTACACGTGACACAAATATATGTTGTAGGTTTTTTTTTTTTTTTTTTTAAAAAAAAAATTATTTAATTTAGAGTTAAATGACAACGTGTAACATGAGGAGACTCCGATCGAGTCAGTTATACCCATCAGACCACTCGTTATCTACAGTTTTTCACTCAAGGTTTTGGACTATAATCCTTTTAAACGACTATGCACGATAGACACAAATTGGTCTATCATCTCTAATTACAAAAATAAATTGTATAATAAAATGAAGTTATATCTATGAAAAGCAAAATTAATCCCAATTTCCCTGCTAAATGTTACTTATTTTTCTTTTTTCTTAAAATGTACTCGGTACAAATAATATATAAGTCGATGTTATATGTATTTTGAAGAAGAAAAAAAATGTATACTTATAATTTTGTTTTCAAAAAATTTAGATACATGTTATTTTATCGAATTAAATGATTGAGTTTCAGCTTTGAAGATAAAATTTTATTTATGAACATGATGATGAGTCAATAATTCTAAGAGACATGCATGGTTATATTTTAATTGAGGTTGTGATATTGAAAGCAGTAGTGATGACTTTTCATGCACATATCAATTTCTTGACTGACCAAAAATAAATCCAAGAAAAGCAAACCATGAGAAAATAAAGGAGATGCAACATTTGCTTTAAATCCAACAAAGGTTTGGAAGTTTATAATCTCAATCCAAATAATCCAACAAAGGTTTGCAAATTGCTTCTTAAATTCCACATGATGAATGTCAATAATTTCCAAGTAATAATCCTAAGTTTATCATGTAGCTAAGTTTTCTTGACCGACTAAGGATAAATCCAATAAATCCAGTCCTCTTCATGCAAATTGCTTCTTAAATTCCACGTGGACCACATAATGTCAATTTTTTGCTTTGCAAGTGATAATCAATTTAATGTTGGGATGTGACGATATCAGTATGGAATTTCTACGTATCCACGTTCTAGATGCGGTCACAATAAATCCAAAAGAAAAATCCAATTTGGGAAATAAAGAAGATGTAATTACTGTCTACTTCGTAAGTTTCATATGGACATACAAAATTTTCCTCCTGCAAGTAAGAATCTTATAATAAGAATTATTTGGAATAATTCAACTTCCCCACATCTCAATTATTTGGAATCATTTTCTTACTTACCTCCATATATTTTAAAGTTTCGTTGTCAATTTGTCCCATCAATTATGTTGGATAAAAACAATATATATATATAATGACTAAATTGGTTATTTATGTGAAAAACTGGTCTCGAATATTAAAAAAAAAACAAATGATTCTCAAATATTACAGAGGGTATTATCCAAGTGACAATTAATTGGAAAGAGTCGAGTATTGTTTTTAAAGTCTAAAGTATTTATGTTACAATTTAATAAAATTTAATTATTATTTAAAACATGCAAATGTACATAAGTTGTGTAATTTATAATTTATGAAAAAGACCATATGCCCCCTCATACTATCATTTAATTGATAATGTTGCCCTCCAAACTTTTAATTTGACCGCCTCTTTCAAACTATCAAAATATTGTTAATGTCTTCTCAAGGCTAGCAAAAAGGCAAAAATGACCCTATAGATTTTTTAATAAGACAAAAAATATCTTATAAATTTGAAAAAAGAAAAAAAAAATATATTTTTTTCATTTTTTTAAAGAACGTAAATTTATTTTTTAAAAATAAAAACGAAAAAAGGAAATTTTTTATTTTTTAAATGAAAATTATTAATTTTTATAAAACAGAAATTTGTATTAAAAAAACGAAATTTATAAAATAAAAGTTTTTTAAAAAAAAACAAAAAACGAAAATTTTTAATTTTTTATGGAAAACGAAATTTTATTTGGGTTTCAGCTATATGTGATGTTATTTGAGTTTCAGGTTTGAAGACAAAATTGTACGTATATGAACATTATGAGTCAATAATTCAAAGAGTCATTGTGAATATATTTTACTTGTGGTTGTGATAATGAAAGCATTGATGACTTTTCATGCACATGTCCAATTTCTTGACTGACCAAAAATAAATCCAAGAAAATAAAGGAGATGTAACATTTGCTATAAATCCAACAAAAGTTTGGAAGTTTATAATCTGAATCCGAAGAATCTACCATTTGCAAATTGCCTCTTAAATTCCACATGTGATGCATGCATGTCAATAATTTCCAAGTGACAATCCTAAGTTTATCATGTAGCTAAGTTTTTATTGACCGACTATGAATAAATCCAATAAATCCAAGTCCTCTTCATGCAAATTGCTTCTTAAATTCCACGTGGACCACATGATGTCAATTTTTTTTTTTTTGTTTTTTTGCAATGGAATTTCTGGATATCCACTCCCTTCATTCATTCACAATAAATCCAAAAGAAAAATCCACTTTAGGAAATAAAGAAGATGTAATTGCCGTCCACTTTGGGATTGAAAGTTTATCTCAATATGCAAAGACTTCACACTGGGGTCGTTTACACGCAAATTGCACGTAAGTTTCATATAAAAGATAGAATGTTCCTCCAGACTGTAAGTAAGGGTCCTATGATAACAAATATTTAGAATAATTCAACTTCCCCACATTAAGTACTTTTCTTTCGTAAACTATATCATTGTCTTACTTACCTCCATATACTTTAAAGTTTAGTTATCAATGTGTCCCATCAATTAATTAAGTTTGGATAAAAAAATTATATATAAAATGACTAAATTGGTTATTTATGTGAAAAATTGGACTGGAATATTAAAAAAACAAATCATCGTCTGGGTATAACTTGTAACCAACTGACAATTAATTGGAAAGAGTCAATTATTGTTTTTTAAAGTCTAAACTATTTATATTACGAACAGGAGAAATTGTAATCTTCCCCAGCGATAATAACTGAAACAGAGGATTTATGAGATTTAAAGTCTAAGACAGAAAACGAGAAGTTATAACAAATGGAGGCATTGACTTAATTTCTAATAATTGTAGTATATATTTTGATTTCTTGCTTCCGACTTCTTGGCAACTTAACATATAGCATATGTGCTTACAATTCTATGCTATGGTTATGTTGAAACTAAATTGTGCTATTTTCATTTCTTGCCCTTCATTTTTTTTTCAACATGGATTAAAGCAATTATTTAAGAGTACGTAGCATGGTCAGATTCATTCTATATTGATCTTTGCTAATAAGTTGCTTTTTTGGGTGATAATTGTATTTTACATGGAAATGCTTAAGAATGGAACTTTTGCTGGTCTACATCTAGATGCCTCCGATGCCTCGGATCTGCTTCTTTCTTTTGCCAGTTTGTCGCCACGGTAAGATCGTTGGCTCTGATACCAAATGTAATGGATTTTTCTTGTGTTTGAATGATATTTTTGGATTTTGATGTATTAGATGAATGGATGCTCATGAAATTATAGAATGCAGGTGATTTGATGATAGAAATACTGGATAAACTTGTATTGCAATGATAAAGAACAATTTCTCCTGAAATTATAAGATATTCTTTCTTGGCCCCTTTCTGTTGATTGTTGACTGGGTTGATTCTTATAGACCCAATCGATTACAATTGTCTAACAACGAAAACCCATAAAACTACTAACAAAATGCAAGACTACAAAAAGGACCTAATTAATAACCTAAAAGACCCATTACAAATTTACAACTAAGGGATCTACTAACATAATAGACCCATAAAAGCCCACTACCTAAGAAACCCATATTTTGTAGCTCAAGTAAATTTTTGTATTAGTTATAAAAGTTCTCTAAAGAGTATATACCATTTTCTGATGTCCAAAATTAAAAACGTACCAAAAAAAGGTGGTTTCATAATCCTTATTGGAAGCAATCGCCGCAATTTTGGCATGACTTCTACATAGTTTGGGGTATAAAATGATTGTTTGATATTAAATTATGAATTTAAGTTTTGCATATCAGGACTTAATTTGATTTCTAGTTTGCAAGCCCAACTTGAGCAGAATTAATTGGTTTGCATTTGAAAGATGAAGTCGACCAAGAATGTGATTGCTTTGGTCTAATTATTCTTACGTACGTTTTGTGAATAGCAAGTGAACCTAATTCATATACTTAAAATATCGCACATTTTCGAGCAAAATTCAAATAACAAGAAACACTTATTGATCAATTTCATAACAATACAAATCACAAAAACACCAAAATTTTTAAATCGCCAAAACTTCATCAATTCATGAAGCTAATAACAGAAAGGAAGTAGCATGACAACGTCAAGTAATTAAAATAAAAATACTAGTATTATTAACAAAAATAAAATGCACAGATCGATCTCCAGCAAAAAGTTAAAATAAATAAATAAATAAAAATATGAGCAGTCAGCATATATATATCTTCCACGGACGAAAAACGTTTTCAGGATGAAAGCTAAATTCCAGCTAGCTCGTTTATAGTACTCAGATTATCCAACATTTTCTCTTGAAAGAAAATATGTTGTTGATGTGCCAATCCAGTAACTGTTAAGTAGTGAAAGAAAAACAATAGATAACTTTTTCTTGTTTGAAAATACTGAAAAGGAATGAGTTTTTAAAGTTGAAGCGTGCACATAATTTTCTGGATGACAATATTAGTTTCGGTAAGCTAATATTAAGAAAGATGGTAATTATAACCCTAAAATAGTTAAATCGAGAATGAGAATATAATGGTATTATATGAACAAATGGTTATTGGAAAATAAGATGCAATAAAAGAAATAATGCCTCGCACAATCGTAAAATAATTCATATATATATATATGACATTAACAAGTGAAGATTGGAGCATACATTATTAATTACAACAACATGAAAAACTTACAATACATAAATAATGCATATTTAGAAAAGCTCCAATGCCCATAGCCTCAACTTCTCTCCAACTTGACCTTCTTTCGCAAGCGAACAATTTTGACATTAATGAACACAACAATCGTGTCTTTCAAATTATCAAAGCTTCGAAAGTAAGCTCGTCTCCATGATGATTTGATAATTCGTGTACCACAAACTCCCAAAAATCCAACAATAAACCCAGCCGCCAAGCAAATGTAGAACGAGAAGGACTCAATTTCCCTTCCATTTTTGTTGGCTACTATGTTATCACCATTTAGTGTTACTCTAGATTTAGTTTCATCCTCTGAACACTTGGTTAAAAGAGGAGACCCACAGAATAAAGAGTTATCTTCGTAGATAGAAGAGTCATTAAGTGTTTGAAGTTGATTTCCGCTTGAAATTTTTCCAAACAAGTTGTTGAATGACAAATTCAAGTGACTTAAGAAGGTCAACGAAGACATGCTTTTAGGAATATGACCATAAAGCTCATTCATTGAGAGGTCAAGTGATTCTAACATGTGTAAATTCTCAATTTTTTTCAGGAATACCTCCAAACGGATGATTCATTGATAAATTCATGTTGATCAATTTTGAGATGGTTGTAATATTATTAGGTATTTCTCGCGATAAATTGTTACTCAAAAGGTCTAAAGAATATACTAGACCAATAATAGAACCACCATATAGATTTTCTCTTCCTTTAGAAACCAGCAGCATTTGTTCTTCATAGTCCACTCCGCCATTATCATCTCTACTCAAGTATCCTAAACATTGAGGGATTGCTCCTAAAAAGTGATTGTGTGCAAGGTCTAGGATCTAAAGTTGTGAAAGAAGACATAATTTTTGAGATATGTTCCCGTGAAACAAGTTGGACCTTAAGCTTAACCTCAATAAATATGGTAGGCTTTCTCTTACCTGTGCTGGAAGTTTTCCAGAGAATTTGTTTTGTCCAAGATCAAGGTTTCACAAGTTTCTATAGTTTCTAAAGAAAGGGGAAAACTCTCCCTCAAGTTGATTTTGGCCCAATGATAATACCTTTAGTGAACAAAGATGCCACGTTGAACTTGGAACATTGCCGGATATATTGTTATGTGCTAAGTCCAATATCTTTAATTGCTGTAAATCCTTCCAATGAAGGGGTAGTTTCCCTGATAGAGAATTGTTTCCCAACACAAGAACTCCCAATTCCTTTAGCATTCCAATAGAATGGGGAATCCTACCAGTAATTGAATTTGAAGAGAGGTCCAACCAAGATAACTTGGGCAATAACTCACCTATGTTTTTTGGAATAGGTTCAGAAAACTATTATTCTTGAGACATATATCGATTAGATTGCTAGGAAAAAGTGGGAGTGGACCCTCTAAGTTGTTGGAACTCAAATCAAAATAATATGTCCTGTGCTATTGTCACAGCTAACGCCTATCCAAGTGCAACAATCATCACCAACCCAAGAAGAGAGATGACCCGATAGGTCTGCAAGACTTTCTTTGAAGCTAAGAAGTGATTTTCTCTCCATCTCTGAGCATCTGGAAATAGGGCTTTTGGTGCATAAAACAGGTTTAATAACTTGTAGGTAGGATGCAGTTCCAAGTAGAGAGAAGAAAAAAATCAGATGGAGAGGAATAACAGACATAAAGAAGTGGGTTCTAACCATTTTGCTAGTGAAATAGTTAGATATCTAAATGCATGTGATGCTACATGCATGGGGTTGGGGTTCGACTTTTTATTCTTGCCAATAAGGTTGGTAGAGTTAGACATGTTATGTGGCATTAAATAAATAATAAACACAACATTTATTCAATTCAAAACCATTAACTTCAGCTGTCAAAATATAATTGTATCTCAACTTGTTAAGTGGTTGTAAGAGTCCACATATTTTATTTAACATTTTGATGTGATGAAACCACTAAGGACTTTTTAAGTATCCACTAACTTGACTCATAAATTCGCTCTCTTGATTCTCAGAGAATAAAGCCAAAAAAAATTGAAAAATAAGATGTAATTGCCGTCCCCTTTGAGTTTAAAAGTTAATCTTAGGACAAAGACTCCACGCTTGGGTCTTCTATAAAGCAAAAAATAAAAAAATTAAATTATAATTATGGTACATTTAAGCCTATGAATTTAAGTTATTCAATTAAACTAAGATTTTGGGTCCAACATTTTTAATTTCATCATACATCATGAATAGTACGTGACCTTTCCAATGATGGCAAGAGGAAGTTGCAAGGAAAAGGGTGAAATTATATGTATAATGGACTATTTTATATCTAAATTGGTTGTGTTTGTGACTATTCTTTGATACCCTTTTTTTTGTACAACTTGTGAAAGGGGGAATATTCATATACTCATTGCGATTTTGACCAACTTCTCTCAATAAAATCATTTTAATTATTTTTCTTAGAGTTAAAATATTAATTGAAAAATTAAATCCATCATTTTTTATCACTTAAACTTTTATGAGAATTAGAGATTTAACGCCTACGCCCTTGACTGACTAAAAGTAAATCCAAAGAAACATCCTCCTCTTTGGGTTGTGAAGTTTCTCTGATTGTGCAAATTAAGACTATAGAGCACCAGAAATAAAAAGTAGTTCCATATGGGCCCATGATGTTTGTAAGTGATAATCAATGACATGGACATATGGCTTTTTTTATTGATTTGTTGAGCTTAAATTCCTCCAATAATAGTTGGGGAAGCCACGTTATACTGGATGGCCTGGAGTCAATTATTTCTACTGAAATTTGTAAAATATGTGAAATATTTAGTAAGTTTTTATGAAATTTGATGTATGTGCGTCCATATATAAAAACCTTTGTGGGTTTAATTATGTGAGTTTTTTTTCTCAAAACTCCCTATAATTTTAGAAACTCCCATGTACTCGTTTTACTCCATTTCTATTTAAAAATAGAGCAAAAGGTCAATTAAAAAGAAGATGTTTTTACTATATAGAAGAATCATCTGAATGATTGAAAAAGAAGGATATGAAACGATTTTTTACAACTAAAGCATGAAAGCTCATGCATTTGCAGATTTCATTTCGTTTTCTGAAAGTCAATATTAGCTTTAGTAATGTAATATTAAGAATGATGGTTAAAATTGTAAATTAAGGCCTCGTCTTTTCTTTAGCCAAACGTTCGCTCACCCTTTGATTGCAGCACCATTAAATAGAGAATGAAAATATAATAGTAAGCAATGAGAAATGGATTTCGGAAAATGCGACTCAATAAAAGAAATAATGGCTTGCACAATTGTAAAAATTAGTCATATATATGACTTTGACAAGTGAAGATTTGAAGCATTTTGGATCATACATTATTACAACAACCTGAAAAACTTACGATGCATAAATTATGCATATTAAGAAAAGCTCCTAAGCCCACAGCTTCAATATTTCTCCGACTTGACCTAACTCCTTAGTAAGCAAACAATTTTGACCATAACAAACACAACAATCTTGTCTTTCAAATTATCAAAGCTACGAAAGTAAGCTTGTCTCCATGATGTTTTGATAATCAGTGTACCACAAACTCCCCAAAATGCAACAATAAACCCAACTATCATGCTAATCCAGAACGAGAATGACTCAATTCCCCTTCCATTTTGGTTACCACCATTTGGTGTTATTTTAATATTAGTTTCATCCTTGGAACACTTGGTTGAAAGAGGAGGTCCGCAGAGTAAAGAGTTACCTTCGTAAATAGAGGAGTCACTAAGTGTTTGAAGTTGATTTCCAGTTGGAATTTTTCCAGACAAGTTGTTGAATGACAGATTCAAGTGACTTAAGAATGTCAAAGAAGACAAGCTATCAGGGATAGGACCATAAAGCTCATTCATTGAGAGATCAAGTGACTCTAACATGTGTAAATTCTCAATTTTTTCTGGAATTCTTCCTGTCAAATGATTCATCGATAAATTCATGCTCACCAATTTTGAAATGCTTGTTATATTATCGGGTATTTCTCCTGATAGGTTGTTTCCCGAAAGGTCTATGGAATAGACAAGATGAATAGTTGATTCATCATATAGATTTTCTCTTCCTTTAGAAACTATTGGCATTTGCTCAGTAAGGATCATAACCAGATCATCATCATAACTAAAGTTTCCTAAACATTGAGGGATTACTCCTGAAAAATTATTGTGTGCAAGGTCTATAATTTGAAGATTTGAAATAAGACATAATTGTTGAGGTATGTCCCCGTGAAACAAGTTGGATCTCAAGCTTAACCTCAATAATTGTGGTAGACTTCCTCCAATCCATACTGGAAGTTTTCCAGAAAATTTGTTTCCTCCAAGATCAAGGCTCGTCAAGTTTCCATAGTTTCTAAAGAAAGAGAGAATCTCTCCTTCAAGATGATTTTGGCGCAAGGATAAGTGTGCTAATGAACTCAGATGTCGCATTGAACTTGGAACATTTCCAAATATATTGTTTTCTGCTAGGTCCAACACCAATAACTGTTGCAAATCCTTCCAATGAGGGGGGAGTTTCCCAGACAGGGAATTGTTTCTCAAAATAAGAAAGCTCAATTCCTTTAACATTCCAATAGAATAAGGAATTCTGCCAGTAATTGAATTTGAAGAGAGGTCAATCGAAGACAACTTGGGCAATAACTGACCTATGTTTTCACTAATAGGTCCGGAAAACAAATTATTTTGGAGAAATATGGAGCTCAGATTACTACGAAAAAGTGGAAGTGGGCCTTCTAACTTGTTGGAACTCAAATCAAAATAAGATGCCGAAGGGTGAAATTGAAAATATGGTACCTGCCCCCGTAATTTGTTACCAGTTAGACTCCAAGAGACAACATTTGGGCAGGACTTCCAAAGGCCATCCGGAATGGTGTCGGAAATGCTAACATTGTCGAGTCCAAGAAAATTGAGGTCATTTTGTGTTTCTAGCCACGCTGGAAAGTTTGGGCCAATCTGCATGTTTGCTAATTTAATTTTGGTCAGCTTAAAAGGAGGAACCCAATCGTGTTTGACATCTAAAATCAATGTCCATTTCGTAGACAAGTAGAGAAATTTTAATCGGATGAGATTTTGAAAATGAGCTTCAGTTAGGACACCTTCCCAAGAATTTCCACCAAGGCTCAACAAAACAAGCATTGAGAGTTTCCCAATGCTTTTTGGAATTGTTCCGTTCATTTGATTGTATGAGAGGTGAAGTGTTTGCAATGATGACAAGTTTCCAATAGAATCTGGAATTGAACCCGTGATGGAGCATCGAAAGAGGTCAATAGTTTTCAAATTCTTGAGTCCTTCCAACGAATGGGGCAAGTTCCCCCCAAGCAGCATATTTTTACTCAAATTTAGATCTTCAAGGCTACTGCTAGAACATTGAGATAAGCCATCCAAGAAATCAGTTATCTCCCCACTTATGTTGGAAAATCGCAGATCTAATGTTTGCAAGTTGCAAAGGTTAGAAAATGAGTTTGGAATCTTCCCAACAAAATGGTTGTCACCTAAATTCAAGTTGCGCAAATTGTTTAGATGTCCCAAACCAACTGGAATATCACCTATAAGCCCACTAAACTCAAGTTTGATTGTTGAAAGCCCACTCATATTTGACAACCAGTGAGGTATGAAGGAGTTAAAAGAGTTGTAAGAGAGATCAATGACTGAAAGCTTTGTAAAGTTGATGGAAGAAATAGAATGAGGAAGACTGACAAGTCCACAGCCAGCTAGGTGTAACTCCCATAAGGGAGGAAGCATATTAACCGCATGAATCCAATTTGGAACTTTCTCAAGATTTACATTTCCCAAATTAAGGTACCTAAGAGAAGGAAAACCAACAAACCAATCTAGGCTTCTGACTTCCAATCCTGTAAAGGGATTGAACATGAGGAAGGTGGATGAAATTGAATTGAGATCTAGATATTGCAGCCTTGATAGATTCCCGAGATGGGGTGGAATAACTCCGGAAAAAAATGAGAAAGAGAGATTGAGATACCTTAAACTCTCCAGGGAACCAAAAAACTTTGGAATATTGATTCCATTAAAATTATTCAAGCTTAGGTCAAAGTAACTCAAATGCTTTAGATTGAGTAAAGAAGAACTTATCTTGCCTCCCAAACACGACTTGTTGTGAGCTTTTGCTATTTCATCAACATGACGGTCATATTCTGTTGCTACATGAAATTCATTGTCTTCATAATAAAGATCAAATTCAATCGTTGGAAATGAGTTTTTGAGGTCCAGCTTGACGACATGTCCTGTGGTGTTGTCACAGCCAACGCCTGTCCAATTGCAGCAATCCTCACCAACCCAAGATGATAGACGACCCGATGGATCAGTGAGATCTTCTTTGAAGCTAAGAAGTGCTTCCCTCTCCACCTTTGAGCATCTGAAAATATGGCTTTTGGTGCATGAAACAGGTTTAATAAGTTGCAGGTAGGATGCAGTCCAAAGCAAAGAGAAGAAAAAAATCAGGAGGAGATGAACAGTAGACATGAAGTTGTGGGTGATAACCATTCTGTGAATTCAAAATAGTTTAGACATCTAAAGTATTTATTGTTACAGATGAGAGAGGGCTAGCTTGTACTACTAGCTTCATCAACTTAGGTTCGAAGAAGGTGAGCAGTCAGACTTTGCGAGCTATAGCCAGCTGTAGTTAGACATCTAAAGTTTGAATGCAGGAGATCCAGTCAAACTTTGCGAGCTATAGCTAGCTGTCATATTTTGTGACACTAAATGCATTGAGATCCAGTAATAAAGGTGACTTTGGAAAGTTTCAAAATTTTTTTGGATTGAAGTGTTTAGCTCTCTAACGTTTCTCTTAGAATTATAACGCCATGTTTAAGGTAACACAATCTTCAAACTGAATGGCTAAAAGTGACTATGCACCGTAGAATTATCCATCCTTTTAGGCGCAAATGGGTCTATGAACTCCTATTCCAAAATAATTGTATAATAATAAAATGAAGTTATATCTATGTACGTAAAGCCAAATTAATCCCAAATTCCCTGCACTCATTTTTCTTTAAATGTACTTGTTACAAATAATATATACTATACCATAATGTAAGAGTAATGCTCTAGACTAGATATATGTACCTTCATTCTATTAGGTTGATATGATAGTATCATTAGTTATTGAATCAGTTCTCGTAAAAAAATAAAAAATTTAAGAATTGATAAACACTGCTCCATCAACCCACACTTAACTAAATATATATATGATGCTACATTGTTACCGATTAAATGGTTGAGTTTCAGCTTTCTGGAGAAAATTGAAAATTGTATATATTTTATATGAGGTCCGTGATAGTAAAAGCTGAAAATTCTAAAATGACTCCAAATAATAATCAACCAAATACAAATATGTTATGAAAAACAAGAACACAGATATTTGGTTACGAAGAGGAAACTATTTAGAGAACTCTCTAAAATGTAAAACCTCTCCGGGGCAGCCAAACCCAGGAAATCAATCAATTATAAAAGAATAAGGATTACAAGAAGTTCACACTTACAAAACCTTTGCAATTGACACTCCCTTGCATAAGACAAGGGACCCACTTAACTTCTACCGCAGTTGCCTTTTCCAGAACATCTGACACAACATTTAACTCTAAGAGAGACTAACCCTAACGCTCAATATCTTAAACGCTCTCTTAGCACATGAAATTCTTATGTGGAATACCTTACAATTTCGTGTATAACAGCTCTCTATATATAAACTACAAGAAAACCTAGTACTAGTTGAAATAAGATTTATCCAAATTTTCTTCTTTATCTTGCGAGACGATTTTGGCATAGCTAACTTTCGAATTTTGAAAATCTTATTTCACAAAGATTTGTAGAATTTTCTGTTAGCTTTCCAATGCCGCTGGTTTCACCTCAATCCAATTCTCGAGCCGAAAGTTATGGTCCGAATACTGATACATATGCAGGATACGAAATTTAATCAAATCCTATTTTAACTCTAATTAAAGAATTCCGATTTGATTAAATTTAACCATATCATATCAATCTTCTAGGTCTTCTCTTGACACAACACCTCGTGTATGCACTGCTGACGGGATTGTAGATGAATGTATTTTGTCACTAAATTTGGCAATTTAAAACCTAACAAAAGCAATGAGGACTTTTCATGCACATATGATACGACTGACCAAAACTAAATCCACGAGAAATAAAGGCGACTTGACCATGAGAAATAAAGGCCACGTAACTATGGGTTTCGCTTGTGTTGGCCATGGTGGGGGTTGAAAAATTAATTCTATTAATTGATAATTTACGTAGTCAAGAATTTCGGGTTTTTTGTTATCAATTTTTTATTTTTTATTTTATTTTTTTAAGTACACCAAAGTGGAAGGAAACGAAAGTTGATACACTAAAATAAGAGTTTTTGAACAATAGGAGAGTGTCTGCAAAAAGCGCGAAAGTATAAGGGAGTAAGTGAAGTTTTCCCTAAAAAGAAATAGGTTATTGGCAAGAAGTGGAGGTCACTAGCTCAATCAATTAGAGACTATGTTTCATAAAGTGTATGTCACTAGCTAATTCGAATCCCCCTCCCCCTTTTTCTCCCTTTGTTAAAAAAAAAAAATAAATAAATAAAAAAAAATTAATTAATTCAAGAGAAGCTCCCAACAACAAAACTCAAATATAAGAAACAATGCTGCTTTATTCTTTCCTTTATATATATATATATATATATATTGTACTGCTTTATAGTTTTAAACTTTAAAGGGTTTAACGCCTTCTCCAAAAGAAAATAAAAAATAAAAAAATAAATAAAGTACCCGCCAATTTTTTTTTTTTAATTTTTAAGTTTTCATTTTATTTTTTAATTTTCACCCTTTTCAACCAAAATTCTGGTTCTCTATTGTCTTGGACAAAATCCAAGAAAAAGGATGTATAAAGTGGTATAGCACCAAAACAAAGGGGCATGACCCTTGCAAAACCTTTCAACCTTATCCAAACCTCTAAAGAAAGGAACACATGCAGAGACATGATCTTTGAAAGACCCTTTAAATCCTATTCGTGGAAAGAAAAGAAGTTTAATAGGAAATATGAAGTTCAAATTCTAATTGTTTTTGATTTTGAACACTCGAAAATATATTACTTTGATGATAAGCTGCGTATTTGGGGTTAAAACTTGACTATTAACAAGTGATTAGACAACTAGATAGTTCTGAATCAAAAATGATAAACGCAAAGATAGCTAATTACATTGGTTATTTGAGCTTATATGATGTTACCTACTACTTAAACGGTCGATTCTAATTTTATATTTCATTTGAGGTTACGACAATGAAAGAAGGGAAGACTTTCTTGATTGACTAATTAAGAATAAATCCAAGAAACGGTTTCCTGCAAACAACTCTCTCATTTTCCACCTCTATATATTACGTGCTTCTCTACTGCATTTAGTTTGGTGTTGTGGAGGGAGGTCAAATTGGGTGGCTCATGATTTCTAACCTTTGCGTGATTTGCGGGGAGAAAAAGAAAGGTTCGCAGTAGTACTACTGGCCGGGGAAGACTGAAGAAAAAAGCAATTGGCTTGCGTGGGAAAGAGAGAGATTCGCGCGGTGGAGGCTGAAGAGCACTCATAAATACTGGCTCCACAGGCTGTTTGCTGTCTTCTTAACGAGGAAGAATGAAAGATGACAAAACCAGTGACGACCTTCCGAGTACCTACTACTCCCTTGACTGACTAATTAACACGAAATCCAAAGAAATCACATGCATCTGCTACTTTAATATTGGTCCGTTCCAAGTTTTGTTAGAACGGAAGACAATGCAAGAGCTGAGCTTCGTCCTAATTAGTCCAATCTGTTTTTAATAAAATCGATTTAATTTTTATTATATTTGCTGTGTTTAACTTCGCGCATAAATATGTCTTCTATGGATTCCAAATTTCACTTTATTTTGCTATTTAAATTATATACTCGTATTAACGCACGTAATTGACATTGAGGTCAGGTGCGTATATATGATTCAAAAAGATTATATTGGAGTAGGTCCCAATTAAGAAGTACTGTATGCTGCCATGTATAGTGTTACTCACTTGCCAACTCTTAGTATTGGAGAGCCTGCGATTTAAGTCACTGCAAGAGAAAATCGTCAACCACGAGTATCATCATCTGACTAGCTAGATTAAGGATGAGGAGGACAATGACGATCTCTATATGCAGTATAATTTCTTTTTGTTTGGTCCCTTAATCCTTATGAAAGTTTTAAATTTCCTGCATATGTACTCTTTTTGCCTTGAGATGGTGCGATTATGATCTTACTTTTATACTCTAATCATGTGTCTATACGTGCCTAAGTTTGTGACCTGTTATGTTATGCCAGCACCAACAAATGGTTTCGGATTTCATGTTATTAGATTATTCAATTTACAGAAATTTAGACGGCTTAAGAGAATTGATTGCAGGGCTCACCTGCTCGAAACAACTTAGGATATAGAATTCATTCGCTCAAGTTCTATGTGGCCTAAGATTAGAAAAAAAGTAAGTGAGCCATACAACTTCCTTTGGAACAGCTTAATAACAAACAAAGAAATAGTACATATATACTACACTAATTAAACAAAGGGTGTCATGAATATAGAACGGTACCTAGTGAAGGGTCTATCAATTCAATTACAGGCCACAAAACCTGCATATATATATATATATATATATATATATAATGCTCCCCACTCTCAAATGTAGCAATCAATATCTTCAATGGGGTTTCGTTATTTGTTCAGGGCATGCTTGGTTTTCGTACTAGTTAGGATTTAATAACTCTGTTTAATTCTCCATTGCATTGGAAATTTGGAAGTGCACATCCATGGCTTGAATAGAACCATTCAGAATAAGGTCACATTTAGGAATTCATCAAGTCACAACATTTTAAATTTTAGGAGAACAGGAATAACAATATCACTGATCACTAATTTGTAGTTGTTAAGAATATTATGTTAGGGTTATTTATTTCTTTATATATTCTAAGTCTACTAGGTTTACCTTTCTTTAGTTTATTAGGTTACTTGCTTATCACTCATAGTCTCTCTATAAATAGAGGTCTCTGTAGTCTATATTAATTAATATCAATACAATGTAGTCCATTATGTGTTCTCTATTCTTCTTCTGCTCTTCTATATCTCTCTATTATTCTAACATGGTATCAGAGCTATTTTAACAATAGTAATAATAATCATAAGATTATTTGGGATTAAATTATTGCTTATCCAAAAATATGATACTAATGACATAACATTTAGTATTTAATTTTCAATTTGCATAAATATATAAATAGTAACTTATATATTGCTATCAATGTATTTTATTTAGCCCAACTCAAAGCCCACACAGGCAAATTAAAACTGGGGCCGAAACTGTTCTTCAACATTCATATTTTTAACGTTGTGGGCGAAGGATATGATATATACCCTCCATTTACGTGATTAACTGGACGAAGAATACCTTCCAGTTTTGCCTAAGTCTTCCTTCACAATTCATTTCTGTTTCTTTTATGCCCTGTTTGGTTCCTAAGAAATCGGTGAAATGAAAATGAAAACTAAAAAATATATAGCCGACTTTTATGTTCAGGTGAGTCTCTCTTTAGATTAAACATGTTTCATTCAAGTAGTTGGTTACTTCTTATTTGAAAGACTAAAAAAATAAATAAATAAATACAGGAAGTGAAACGAATTTTTACAGCTCAAGCGTGGTAAATTGGGAAATGGGATTAAATAAAAGATAAAATGTCTCTCACAATTGTAAAATCATTCATATAAAGTATGGTACAATCTTCAGATGTGAAAATCATATACATATATATATATATATATATATGTATATATATATATATATACAAATAAAAATATGAATGTTAATGATGCATATTAAGGAAAGCTCTGATACTCATAGCCCACCTTCTCTCTGACTTGACCTTCTTTAGCAAGCGACCAATTTCAACCAAAACGATCTGTCTTTCAAATTATCAAAGTTTGAAAAGTAAATCTAAATTAATCTTAAATTCCCCACTAAATGGCCGAGTCTCAGATTATAAGATAAAATTGTATCTTAACATGTTAATTAATTAAGTCAATAATTCAAAGAAATTGACTTAATTGCCAACTGATAATTAAGATAACTGGCCGAGTCTCTGCAAATTGCCTCTTAAACTCCACATGGGCTCCATGATGTCAATAGTTCCCAACTGATAATTATTCTAAGTTTAATTATCAGGTAGCTAAGTTTTTCTTGACGGACTAAGAATAAATCCAATAAATCCAAGTCCTCTTCATGCAAATTGCTTGTTAAATTCCACGTGGACCACTTGATGTCAATTTATTTTTTTGCAAGTTATAATTAATTTAATTTAATTTCATGTTGGGATGTGACGATACCAGTATAGAATTTCTGAATTAGGATCGTCTCCAGTTCAAATAAATTAGATAATATCAAGTTAATTAGTTATTATTATTATTATTATTTTGACATGTCCACACATGAGAGGGAAGTGGATTCGAACTAGTGATTTCCACTTCATGAGGTGTGGTCCCAAGCAGATTGAGCTACCTCTTGGGGAGATCCAGTTAGTTATATTGAAAATGTATTTTGACATGCCCACACAAAAGAGGGAGGTGGATTCGAACTAGTGATTTCCACTTCATGAGGTGTGGTCCTAAGCAGATTGAGCTACCTCTTGGGGAGATCCAGTTAGTTATATTGAAAATGTATTTTAATCCGCTCAAAAAGTAAAAAAGCAAAAATACCCTTGTAATATAACTAATTGAATATCATCTTGTTCCGAAATTTCTAGATATCCACTCTCTTGATTCATTTATATGCAATAAATCCAAACAAAAAATACACTCTGGAAAATAAAGAAGATGTTAATCTTAGAAGCACAAAGTTTGAATAAATTCTTGACTGCTTTCTTATTCTATGGCAATGCAATATTTAAAAAACGAATACGCAGAAAATATAGTCCCTCACTAACAAGAATTACAACTGACACACGACTCAACACAATACAACGAAATAACAACACCAAAGCAATAAGGATAACTTGCTGTCAATTACTCATAACTACTGCAGCCATCAGCCATGCACACGTAACAGCCCACACCTGCAATAACTCCCAAAAAAAAAAAAAAAAAAGGTCTATTGATCACCATGTTTATTTCAATACATAGAAAGGCTCATAACATAAACGAATTAAGGCTTTGTCTTGTCTTTAGCCAACTGCTTGTTCATCATATTTTCTATATGATGACAAATGGTTATTGGAAAATGAGATGCAATAAAAGATAAAAATGTCTAACACAATTTAAAATCATTCATATAGATATATATAAAGATTATATTGGAGCATATATTATTACAGTAACATGAAAAACTTACAATATATAAATGATGCATATTGAGGAAAGCTCCAATGGTGCCGATAGCCTCCTCAACTTTTCTCCAACTTGACCTTTCTTAGCAAGCGAACAATTTTGACCATAACGAGCAAAACAATCTTGTCTTTCAAATTATCAAAGCTTCGAAAGTAAGCTTGTCTCCATGACATTTTAATAATCAGTGTGCCACAAACTCCCCAAAATCCAACAATAAATCCAGCTGCCATGCTAATGTAGAACGAGAATGACCCAATGTCCCTTCCATTTTCGTTGGCTACTCTGTTACCACCATTTGGTGTTATTCTAGGTTTAGTTTCATCCTCTGAACATTTGGTCGAAAGAGGAGGCCCACAGAGTAAAGAGTTACCTTTGTAGATAGAAGGGTCATTAAGTGTTTGAAGTTGATTCCCGCTTGGAATTTTTCCAGACAAGTTATTGAATGACAAATTCAAGTGACTTAAGAAATTCAACGAAGACAAGCTTTGAGGGATAGGACCATAAAGCTCATTCATTGAGAGATCGAGTAATTCTAGTAGCTGTAAATTTCTAATTTTTTCAGGAATTCTTCCAGTGAGATGATTCATTGATAAATTCATGAAGGACAACTCTGAGAAGTTTGTAATATTTTCAGGTATTTCTCCGGATAAATTGTTACTCGAAAGGTCTACAGAGTAGACAAGATTAAAAAAAGATTGACCATATAGATATTCTACTCCTTTAGAAACCAGCACCATTTGGTAATCATATCTTGGAAAAACAGCTTCATCACCTTGCTTATTTCTCAAGCTTCCTAAACATTGAGGGATTGCACCCGAAAAATCATTGTGTGCAAGGTCTAGGATCTGAAGATATTGAAGAAGACAAAATTTTTTAGGTATGTCCCCATGAAAGAAGTTGGACCTTAGGCTTAACCTCAGTAAATATGGTGAACTTTCACCCATCCATGCAGGAAGTTTTCCAGAGAATTTGTTTCCTCCAAGATCAAGGCTTTTCAAGTTTCTATAATTTCTGAAGAAAGAGGGAAGCTCGCCCTCGAGATAATTTTGGGGCAATGACAATACATTTAGTGAACTCAGATGTCGCATTGAGTGGGGGAGTTTCCCAGATAGGGAATTGTTTCCCAAAATAAGGCCATTCAATTCCTTTAGCATTCCTATAGCATAGGGAATTCTACCAGTAATTGAATTTGATGAGAGGTCCAACCAAGACAACTTGGGCAATAACTCACTTATGTTTTTTGGAATAGGTCCAGAAAACATATTATTCCCGAGATTTATGACTCTTAGATTACTATGAAAAAGTGGAACTGGACCCTCTAAGTTGTTGTAACACAAATCAAAATAAGATGCTAAAGGGTGAAATTGAAAGTATGGTACCTGCCCGCGTAGTTTGTTATTAGATAGACTCCAATAGGTGACATTTGGGCAAGACTTCCAAAGGCCATGTGGAATGGTGTCAGAAATGCCAGCATTGTCGAGCACAAGAAAATTGAGTTTATTTTGTATTTTTAGCCAAGCTGGAAAATTTGGGCCGATCTGAACCTTTGATAAAAAAATAGATTCCAGCTGAAAGGGAGGAACCCATTCGTGTGTGACATCTAAAACCAAGGTCCCTTTTGCATTAAGGTTCGTAGACAACCTAAGAGATTTTAATCGGGTGAGATTTTGAAAATGAGCTTTAGTTAGGACACCTTCCCATGAATTCTCTGTTAGGTCCAATGAAACAAGCATTGACAATTTCCCGATGCTTTTTGGAATTGTTCCGTTCAATTGATTATATGAGAGGGCAAGTGCTTGCAGTGATGACAAGTTCCCATCTTCAGAGCTGCTGTTGGAACATTGAGATAAGCCATTCACAAACTCAGTTATCTCCCCATTTATATTGTTGGAATACATATATAATGCTTGCAAGTTGCAAAGGTTGGCAAATGAGTTTGGAATCCTTCCAATTAAATTGTTTCCAGCTAAATTCAAGACACGCAAGTTGGTTAGATGTCCCAGACCAACTGGAAGAGTACCTCTAAGCAAAGTGGACTTAAGTTTGATTGTTGAAAGCCCACTCACATTTGACAACCAGTGAGGTATGAAGGAGTTAAAATGGTTGTAAGAGAGATCAAGGACTGAAAGTAGTGTAAAATTGATGGAGGAAACAGAGTGAGGAAGACTAACAAGTCCACAACCAACTAGGTGTAACTCCTGTAAGGAAGGAAGCATATTAACCGCATGAAACCAATTTGGTACTTTCTCAAGATTTACAAAATTCATTCCGAGGTACTTAAGAGAAGGAAAATCATTAACCCATTCCAGACTTTCGACCTCTAATCTTTGAGATGAAAAGTTATAGAAGTTAATGGAAAATGAAAATGAATGGAGGTCTAGATATTGGAGCCTTGAAAGATTCCAAAGATGGGGAGGAATAACTCCGGCAAACAATGAGAAAGAGAGATTGAGATACGTCAAACTTTCAAGGGAACCCAAAAACTTTGGAATATTGATTCCATCAAAATTATTCAAGCTTAGGTCAAGGTAACTCAAATACTTTAGATCAAGTAAAGAGGAACTTATCTTGCCCCCAAGGCACGACTTGTTGTAAGCTTCCATCTCTTCATGCGAAAGAGATATATTTGGATCAACATGATAATAATTAAACGCAGGAAATGGGTTTTTGAGGTCAAGCTTGACAACATTTCCTGTGTTGTTGTCACAGCCAACACCTATCCAGTTGCAGCAATTATCACCAACCCAAGAAGAGAAACGACCCGATGGATCTGTAAGATTGTCTTTAAAGTTAAGAAGTGCTTTCCTCTCCACCTCTAAGCATCTCAAATTTGGGCTCTTAGTACATGAAATGGGTTTAATAAGTTGAAGGTAGGATGCAGTTCCAAGCAGAGAGAAGAAAAAAATGGGAATGAGTTGAAGAGTAGACATAAAGCCAATCATTCTGCCACTGAAATGCTTGTGAGGCCTAAGGCATGCATTGGGGTTCAAGTATTTATAGTAGGAATTCTAGGCGCTTCTCTGTACACGTGGCACAAATACATGCCGTAGTTTTTTTAATTTAGAGTTAAATGACAGGCTAACAGTAACTTGTATAGTAATATGAAGTTATATCTATGCAGAGCCAAATTAATCTCAAATTTTCTACTAACTCTTGCTCATTTTTCATAAAATTTTCTCGGTACAAATAATAAATAGATTTTTTTAATATATATATATATATATATTAAAAAAATGTATAGTTATATATAATTTTGTTTTCAAAAAATTTAGATATATGTGATGCTACCGATTAAATAGCAGAGTCTCAGATTATAAGATAAAATTGTATGTGAGCATGTTAATTAAGTCAATAATTCAAAGAGTAATGATTATATTTAATTTGAGGTTGTGATAAATAATGAAAGGCACTTAATTTCAAAATAAAAACTACTTTATTGACTGTCTACGAATAAATCCAAGAACGAATAGAGTTTAATTGGGAGTTTATCTCAATGTTTACAAAGACTTTACGCCTCAAGCCTTTGAATTTGGATTTTCTCCAATTCATTTGAACTGGAGATCGAATATTCAGTTAGTTATAGTGGAGGATATTTTTTTTTTCTTAAAAAGTGAAAAGACAAAAATACCTATAAAGTATAACTAACCGGATATTCTATAATTCATTTGAAATGAAGAGGATCATGTTTCCAAATCTTTACAAGGATTAAGTTGCCTGTTAAATTTCGCATGGGCCACCTACATGATGTCAATAGTTTCGAGTGATAATCAATAAAGCTTATATCCACTTTCTTGACAGACTAATTAAGACTAACTCCACTTACTAATCAAAAATAATAATAATAACTCCACTCACTTTTGACTAACAATAAATAAAAATAAATTAATAAATAAATAAAATTGATATAAGATAAGATGTAACATTTGGTATATTGGTCCGTCCACTTTAGGCTTTAACGTTTGTGCGAATGCAAACACAATTGACCCCTAACTTCCTATATTAAATAATATATCAGCTGAGACTAATCTCTTCCAACATCAGACATATATATGTAAATGAAGTCCATCCTTGTCCTCCTGAGCGATAATAACTGAACAGAGGACTTTTGACAATTAGAGTTTTAAGTAGGAATCAAATGTTAATTAAGAGACTAATTAAATTTAGCATTAGCATTACGCCTACGTCTCTCATCCCAAACCTTCCTTGCCGAATCATCCAAATTTAGCATTACTGGATAAATTTATTTATTGATTATTTATTTTCCATCTAAAAAATGTTAAAACTGACGTAAAACTATTTAAAATAGGCCCTAGGAAGAGGCATAAGGAAGGCTTAAAATACCCATACCTAAAAAGTGGTTATGGTTTTATCAAAAAAAAAAAAAAGTGGTTATGCGCAGGAACGGAACCAGGAAGTACTATGCGCAGGGGCTGGGCCAAGGCATAAATTAAAATTATTTTTGAAGTGAAATTAAAAATATATTAAGCTCTTCGAATTTCATCCCGTTGATTAAGATCATAACCCCATATCTGATGACGCAATCTAGAATCAAACTCTAATGAACTAATATCAAATTGATTGGCATCAACTCTCGGAGGTTTTTTAGGAGAATTTTCAGAAATTGGGATATCAGAAGTTAGTGATAATGTATTACCAACATTTGGCATTTAAACTTTGTGCATTTTTTCTTTTGAAAAATTCAAGTATTGCATTTTTTTTAAGTTAGTCATATTGGAGTCTTTAGAAAATAAAGAAAAAATATGCGTAGGTTAACAATGAACAAACTCACACAAAGAACAATATAATATAAATAGCTTTCAAGTATCAAATTCTCCAATTAAATGTTTAAATTCTAACAACCAATATTCTCAATATTTAATAACCATAATATCCAAATTACAAGACTACTTAGATCAGAAATTGAGCTTAGAATACTAACCTCATAAAGTACAACTTGCATTGAGTTATTTTGCATCACTTCTAAATGGTTGTCATCTACGAGTTGTTGTTCTGCATGTGTTAGGAAAGACAAAAACAAATTAACAACTCTCTCATTATTTTGATTTGAATTATTGTCAATTTTGTGTGTTGCAAGCTAAAGAGATGATTAAAAAACTCAAGAATTAAGAATTTAAGGATCTCTTTGAGAGACCTTGTTTTACATTGAATAAATTGTTTTACACTCACAGTAATTACAATTTATATGAAATTAAAAATTGCCTTTAAGTAAATTACATTGACGTTGTTCAAAAATTTCCCATATCTTCTTGGCTCTAACATCAATTTCTCTAAGATTTTCAGAAATTGACATGGGAGAATGGAATTTCTCTAACATCAATTTCTCTAAGTAACTTACATTGAAATTCATATTTCCTTCCTACAGCCCAACCCACCACCAAGTACCCTGATCAGGTCCCTCAAAATCCCAAAATGCTACAAAGAGTCTACTCTGTCATTTACGAACAATGTTAAGCTTGCAACTTTTGTTTGACTGAGAACCATGCATCTAAGGAGGAAGTCAATTATTGCAAGGATTTAAGAACGTCCTCTTTGATAGATTCACTCGACAATTATTTCTAGGATTTGGTTCTTTGATAGATTCACTCGACAATTATTTCTAGGATTTGGTTAACTTTTTCAATGCCTTGAGATAACTCGATATATTTTACTTGATTAATCGATATGATCATGTGGATAGACTATCAGTTGCCTCTTTATAATGGTTATAATATACATATTTGTCTGTGTTTGTTGTGTGCATATGGAAAGAGACAATTGACATTAGATGATTACAAACACTCTAGAATATATTACTTCGATGATAAGTTGAGTATTTGTTGTCAAAAAATGATTATTAACCAGTAATTAGGCAACTAGCTAGTTCAGATAGGTAATCACATTATTTGAGCATTTCTTAATCCATAGGAATCATATATATTTTGTAGCTCACGTCCATTTTTGTATTAGTTATATATAAAAGTTATCTAAAAGAGTACATAAATACCATTTTCTGATATCCAAAAATAAAAAACATAACACAAAAGTTGTTGCATAATCCGTATTGGAAGCAAGTAATTTTGGCTTGACTTTTACATAGTTTGTACATAAAATGGGGGTTTGATATTAAATTTTGAAAAAAAAAAAAAATTGCGTCTATCTAGTTTGCAAGCCCAACTTGAATAGAATTTGTTGCATTTAAATGATGAAGTTGGCCTAGAATGTGCTCGCTTTGGTCTAACAAAAATGGTTTGATATCTTGAGAAATGCTATTTAGTAAACCCTCGTATAATTGTCATACAACTATAGTAACATAACAGTGAAAATCAACTATTAATTTTTTCTTTTTATGATTTGCCTTTGCTACCAGACAATCCCACACAAAAGATGTCAAGTAGTCTTCATCTCTACTCCGCGTAGGGGCCATGATGGATCTCAGTACATAATTTCTTAATTGACCAAAAATAAATCCATGAAGACAAAGGAGATGTAACATTCGCTATAAATCCGACAAAGGTTTGAAAGTTAATCTTAAATTCCACATGGGGGCCCCATGATGTGAATAATTCCAAGTAATAATCCTAAGTTTATAATGTAGCTTAAGTTTTTGTTGACGGACTAAGAATAAATCCAAAAAAGATTGACCAACATTAGGGCTGGCAAAACGGGTCCACGGGTCGACCCGTTTACGACTCGCGGGTACCCGCGACCCGTTTAGCTAAAACCCAAACACGACCCGTTTATTAAACGGGTCGGACCCCCCGACACGACACGAACCCGGGTATTTCACGGGTCACCCGACACGACCCGTGAGACCCATTTAAACTAGCGGGTCGTGCCGGGTCGACACGACCCGACACGACCCGTTTACCCGTTTAACTTAAAAAATAATTTTTTTTTTTGTTTTTAAATAAAATAATAATATTTTTAGCAATTATCTCTTAAAATTAAACTCCTAGCAGGCTAACCACACCAAATCATTTAATAGTTATAAGTTAATATGCTTTAGAGATAAAATAGGTTATAATGAACCTTGACAAATGTATCAACTATTAACTACTTGAAGCCTAAGTGCAAGCCAATTTTTCAGATATCAACAACCCACGTCCCTGTGTACCTAGCTTGAACCTTCACAATTTTTTTTTTCTTTGTTTCTATGTACAAAATAAACAAGGAAATCTAAACACCAAATGCTGATAATGTGATGATGATAAATTAGAGGATAAAGCATATGTGGTGCAAGTAGAGAGGCAGGTAAAGCTAAGTAACAGCTAGTTGAGATCAATATCAACCAGCTCTGGGCTTCCCCTTTCGGTCTGGTTGGCAACAAGCTCTATGCCCAGCTGCCCTTTATCTCCAGCACCAAATGTATATAGCTTTCCTGGTTCAATGATGTTACCAGCTCTGGGCTTAACACAATTGTCTAATCAAAAAAAAAAAAAAAACAAAAAAAAAAAAAACTACATCATTACAAGTTTACAAATACAAAATGAGTTTTCATTTTTGCCACTTGTTGACTTGTTGTCCACTCTTGCATAGTTGAATGATCCACCAATATGCTCATTTTAACATGCTCCAAGTCCAGATGAACTTGAAATCTCACAGGAACTGATACTATCCAATGTCAGAGCATCCTCTTCTTCGTTATCCACCGTCATTAAAGCTTGTTATATATCAAAAAATAAGAGAAATTAATGTCATTAAAGTAAGATAAAAAAAATACAAGTAAATGAAAAAAATTAAATATGCAAATAACTAATATTAGTATATTACCT
>NC_081542.1:18315895-18339897 GCF_901000735.1 Corylus avellana
GAATCTTTGTAGGATACGGCTATAGAGAGGGTGTCGAACCTCAAGGACTGCAGGGGTTTTATTATCAAAATTCAAAAGATCAAAATTAACTTAATTAAAAAGGAGAATTGATTTGATTTTCTTTAAAAACTAAAGTGCATAAAAATAAAAGAGATAAAAAAATAAGAGAGAGAGTGTAGGGTATTGACTTCACCTCTATCCGCACAACAATGGCTAATTATAATTAATCCCAGAAATTCATTTTATGCATGTTATAAATAAACAAGAAACTACCTTATTAAAGAATAAGCATAATCTATCTTCGGTTGGCACGGATCGTCCACCTAACTACTAAGACGCGGTACGACCCGTCTTCCCTAGGTATAAATTATCAAATTCTATAACAGGATACATACAATCAATGAATAAGTGTAACCCATCTTCGGTTGGCACGGACTGTCTACCTAAATTACACTAAACTAGGGTGTAGTACAATCCGTCTTCCCTAGGCATGGCCTATCAAATCTTATTGATCATATGTCAATTAAACCCATTGTATAACCATCATTTTCATAATCACAAAAAACAAGAATGATTTGATTTCAATAAAAGTAAAATACTTTCTAAGACAAGAGAAGAATTTCACAAATATTGATATTGAAATTGAAGAACAATTGCATTTAATATGAAGAACATAAATCAATTGTTGCAATCCTCATAGTTATACAATCAACATGCATAAATTGAAAATCTAGAAATTAAATACAATCAAACCATTGTGCTTGGATAGGGTTACATCAATACCCCACAAAGGGGTTTAGTCGCTCATGATCTCCTAAGCTCCAAAGACAATTTACAGAATTTTGCTCTAAGAGGCGGTGTGTTTTTTCTCAATGCTTAGAGGCCTATTTATAAGGCTTAGGAGAGTCCTAGAAGCCCTAGGAATCCTATAAATTTCGGAGATTTAAGTCCAAGTCCAATTATGATAAAGAAAACCTAAGTCCAAATCGGAATAGGATTCGCCCAGAATTGCGTTCCTATCTTGCGGGGCGATTTTGGCAATGCGGCGCTCCGAATTAGGAAAATTCTATTTCACAATGATTTGTAGAAATTTGAGTTAGCTTTCCAGTACCGCTTGAATCACCTTAATCTGATATTTGAGCTGAAAGTTATGGCCAAAATACCGAGACGTATGCAGAATCCAAATTTGAATCCAATCCGATTTTGACTCCAATTTAAGAAATTCCGAATTAATCCCTTCCTTTATTTGATTAAACTTAACCACAACATATAGGCCCTCTATTATGATTGGCTAAGCTTAATCATCTCAAAGTGGGCTTTCAAGCCCAAAATCAATGGAATTAATTGCATCTTTATTTATAACCTGAAAACACAAAAACGAAACAAAATCAAACAAATAACAACGCTAAGGAATTAACATATGCAAATTAAGGGGCTTGAATGTGCAACATTCGGCGCTTATCACACCCCCAAACTTACATATTGCTAGTCCCTTAGCAATACAAAACAGAAAATAAACTGAAAAACAAAAAGATAAATCCATCTTTCGTGGGATATACGATTGCATTTAGCGTATGCAACAAGCCTTTTAAACCCCTAGGAATTCCCTAGTGGACGAGTGAAGTCTCGTGAGGGTTTTCCAGGAATGATACCCACAAACATTGTCATCATTATGTCATTCAAAAGGATAAAGTATCACAAAAATAATGGTTCTCATTCATTAGCAAACTTAAAATTATAAACTCCATCTTCAAAATTTCAAGGAATTCACAAGTCAAATCACTTACCAATTGCAGATTGAGATACAACAAGTTTCAATTAGTGCAAAGTGAACTAACACATAATCATGAGGCTTCAAAATAATTCCAATATGAATGAATCAACATCTCAGAATTTATTGGACTTCATATCAAATGAAACAACCAAGGCATACATTTTTTTTCTTTTTTTCTTTTTTTCTTTTTTCTTTTTTTCTTGTTGTAGGCTTTGCAATGCTTAGCTCCCTTAAGCTTTCTAGTTGACCCATGTATCGAGTGTTAGGCCAATGTCTCCCAAACCAAATGGCTTTAGGGCACTAGGTGTAAAGACACCCCTAAGGACTTACTAACTCGAGTCAAAAAGGCTACGAAGCTAAGCTAGCCATTTTATTAATCAACCCAAAAAAATTTCACTTTTTGACGCGAACACTCACTGCTTAATGAGGCAAGAGGTCCGGTTACTCAGCGAAAAATTCAAACTTGAATTTTTATTTTTATTTTTTATTTTTTTATTTTATTTTATACATATATATCATGCCAAAGTTATTCATCCAATATGTCACCCAACATAATTCAAGACATTGAAAACAAACATAATTGGTCTCAAAATTCATACCTCACAGACATGTGCTAGTGTGCTCAAGATAGATTTAAATTGAAACAAGAAGCATCTCATGTTGCCAAAAGTAAGTAACAAGACTTAAAATCCCTAAGTCATATGATCATGTGTTCATAACTTTAAGCATATCAATGAAATTTAAACCAAAATCAAAGCTCAACCATATGCTTAAGAATGACATAACAACAAAAATGGACCGTGTTTTGTTTTTCCATACCCCCAAACTTGAATCATACATTGTCCCCAATGTATGTATAGAACTAAAGAATAAGATCAAGAGTACAGAAATACCTGAATGAGCAGATGTGGGCATATCATACCCCCAAACTTGAATGCAAAAACACATGTCCTAAAAATAAAGTGATACTCCAACCAAATACCAATCAAGTGCACACATTGTTGTAAAAAGATAAACAAAGAATGAAACAACAATGGAGAAAATAAACCTGGATGGAGATCATATGCCCTAGTGGAGTGGAGGGTCAAGCGCACAGGCCTGCACTTGATCCTAGGAGGTATTTCTCAATGTAAGTCCGAGTCCTGAAGGATCTTACCTCGATCCTTCAGAAGTCCAATCAAGCTCTTCCATCCCTTCTTCTTTATGATCATGTAGCACTCCACAAGGAAGAGGATTCTTCTTAACATCCCGAAACTGCCTCTCCTAGCGAATAGGTCTTGATGCTCCCCATGACAATGTTCAGGGTGTTTGTCCCGAACTGATTTCATGATCAACCTCTTGTCTCTATGGGAGTTCTCAAAAACTGGGGTAGCCAGGGAATTTGCAAAAAAATTTTCCACCCCGATGAAATCAACTTCAGCAGCTTTTGAATGAAATATGTCCCCTGTGGGGTTGTCATCAGGTGGTGGAGTACTTGAAGTGAGAGGCATTGGCTCCGGTGGGTTGCTCCATGATGGGGCTCTAGATGGAGGATCAGGAAGTGGGTCTTCAATAGTTTCTCCAATGTCATCCAAGAGGTAACATGCATTCTGATCAGGAGCATTCTGGAAGGCATTGAAGATGTTCAATCTGATCTTCATATTTCCAAAGGAGATCTTCATTACTCCGGTTCGACAATTTATGCATGCATTGGCTGTGGCAAGGAAAGGTCGCCCAAGGATGACAGGAATTTGCTTCTCTGGATTTGGGACCGGTTCTGTGTCCAGAACTATAAAGTCAACTGGATAGTAGAACTTGTCCACCTTGATAATGACATCCTCCACAATCCCGCGGGGTTTCTTGATCGAGCGGTCAGCCAATTGCAAAACAGTACTTGTCGGTTTCAATTCCCCTAGGCCCAGTTTCTGATATACCGAGTATGGAAGCAAATTAACACCAGCTCCTAAGTCGAGGAGAGCTCTCTCAATCTCGGTGTTTCCGATGACGCATGAAATTGTAGGTGCTCCAGGGTCTTTGAACTTTGGAGGAGTGTTATGCTGAATCAGAGAGCTTACTTGCTCGGTGAGAATGACCTTCTTGGGAATGTGCTTCTGATTCTTCCTCTTTTGAGTGCATAGGTCTTTCAGAAACTTTGCATAGGCTGGAATTTGCTTGATGGCCTCAAGGAGTGGGATGTTGATTTGAACCTGCTTGAAGGTTTCCATCATGTCTTGTATCTTCTCTCCTTGTTTCCCGAAGTGGGAAGGTGCCTTGAGACGTTCTGGGAAAGGGGCCTTAGGCTCATATGGTACCTCAGGAGTGGGGGTAGATGATGAAGATGCCTCGATGCTTACTTGTTTACCCTTGTCTAGATGCAGATTCTGTGGGGCCTCGATTTGCTCATCCTTCTTTTCTTCCACATGATTGTCAACCAGTCTTCCGCTTCGCAATGTGGTGACGGCTTGAACTTGCTCCAGCTGAGATGTGCTTCCTTCTACCACGTATAGTCCCCTAGGGTTGGTCACTGGCTGACTTGGAAGCTTTCCTTCTTCCCTCCTGTTGAGGGTATTAGCAAGTTGTCCAACTTGAGCTTCTAGTTTGGCAATGGAGTGGGTATGTGAGTTTACTCTTTCCTCTTGAGATTTGATTGACTGCTTTATCTCGCCGGTTAGCTCATTCACTGCTTTTAGAATCCGATCCTCAAAATTAGACTCTGATGGAGACTGGTAGTGCTGCTGTGGAGGCCGGTAAGTGGATTGAGGTTGGTAAGGCTGCCTGTTGGATTGAGCTTGATTGTATGGCCCTGGGGCTGAGTTGCCCGAATTTGAGTTCTTCCATGAGAAATTGGGATGATTTCTCCACCCGGGGTTGTAGGAATTGGAATACGGATCATTACCTGGTTTGGAGAAAGCTGCATTAACCTGCTCATTAGCAACATCAATATAATTTCCAACAAGAGGGCAATTATTTTCATGATGCATAGGACTTGAACAAAATGAGCAAGATTTATGTGGTGTGTGCCTGTGAGCAGTATCAGGAGTAAAACCAGCAGTCATCAAAACTTGATCTAGCTTCTTGGTGATAGCCTCAACTACTTGGTTGGCTATGTTTGGGGAATGGCCTGCTTCATACAAACTCTCCGTCTTGGGTGCTTTAAGTGCTGGTGCCCTTCGTCTGGCGGAAACCTGCTGAAGAGAATTGTTACTTAAGTTTTCAAACATAGACCATGCTTCATTTTCACTTTTCAACATGAATGTCCCCCCACTTGACGCATCTACCATTTTTCTATTGGACTCGGTCAGGCCATCATAAAAACACTGCACTAGCTGCCATTTTGGGACAGCGTGGTGTGGACATGATCTAAGCAGGCTCTGTAGTCTATCCCAAGTCTCATGGAAATCCTCTCCCTCATACTGGGAGAAGGTAGTGATGGCTCTCCTAGTATCATTGGTCATTCCTATGGGAAAATACTTCTTAAGAAACTCTTGCTGTAATTGAGCCCAAGAAGTAATAGAGTTAGGTGTTAAGGAGTGAAACCAATGTTTGGCTTTTTCCTTGAGGGAGAAAGGAAAAAGACGCATCCTTAGGGCATCCTCAGTGAATCCATTCATTTTAGTAGTATCACAAATTGCTTCAAAGTCACTGAGGAAGTCATAAGGATTTTCAATGTTAAGCCCTAAGAAAGAAGGTAAACTCCGTATGGTGCTGGGCTTAATTTCATAATGGGTTGCCGTAATTTCTGGCAACCGAAGACATGTGGGAGTAGTGTAAGTGGTTGGCAGGTAGTGATCCTGCAAAGCTACGTGATTACCGTCTCCCATGGTCTCAGTGGAACGTTCTTCTAGCAAATTAGGGGTCCCTTGGGATCTAATTTGTCTAAGAGTGCGTTCAATTTCAAGGTCGCAATAAATTAATGGAAAAGATAAAGAACGACGACCTAGCATAAACTAAACAGAAATTAAAAAAAAAAAAAAAAAACAGGAAAAAAATTAAGCTAAAGCAGAAACAAATAAGCTCACAAACGGCCTTAGAGCACTTTAGGGTTCTGGCTGTAGGATGCCGTAAGTGCGCTCGATCGCACGGCAGGGTGCACTCGATCGCAGTTACAGAGAAGGCAGCTTACGGACCTGTTTGCAGTTTCTAAAAAAAAAATCAACACAAAACAAAATTAAAAAAAAAAAAAATTAGCAACTTAAAACAGGGAAATAAACTATTAAGCTAAAATTAATTTCTAAAATTTGACAATAAACCGTTAAGTAGTCCCCGGCAACGGCGCCAAAAATTGATGTGGTATTTTTGTGACCAAAAATATCAATTATAAAAATAACCACTCGCAATAGGACGAATCTTTGTAGGATACGGCTATAGAGAGGGTGTCGAACCTCAAGGACTGCAGGGGTTTTATTATCAAAATTCAAAAGATCAAAATTAACTTAATTAAAAAGGAGAATTGATTTGATTTTCTTTAAAAACTAAAGTGCATGAAAATAAAAGAGATTAAAAATAAGAGAGAGAGTGTAGGGTATTGACTTCACCTCTATCCGCACAACAATGGCTAATCATAATTAATCCCAGAAATTCATTTTATGCATGTTATAAATAAACAAGAAACTACCTTATTAAAGAATAAGCATAATCTATCTTCGGTTGGCACGGATCGTCCACCTAACCACTAAGATGCGGTACGACCCGTCTTTCCTAGGTATAAATTATCAAATTCTTTAATAGGATACATACAATCAATGAATAAGTGTAACCCATCTTCGGTTGGCACGGACTGTCTACCTAAATTACACTAAACTAGGGTGTAGTACAATCCGTCTTCCCTAGGCATGGCCTATCAAATCCTATTGATCATATGTCAATTAAACCCATTGTATAACCATCATCCTCATAATCACAGAAAACAAGAATGATTTGAGATCAATAAAAGTAAAATACTTTCTAAGACAAGAGAAGAATTTCACAAATATTGATATTGAAATTGAAGAACAATTGCATTTAATATGAAGAACATAAATCAATTGTTGCAATCCTCATAGTTATACAATCAACATGCATAAATTGAAAATCTAGAAATTAAATACAATCAAACCATTGTGCTTGGATAGGGTTACATCAATACCCCACAAAGGGGTTTAGTCGCTCATGATCTCCTAAGCTCCAAAGACAATTTACAGAATTTTGCTCTAAGAGGCGGTGTGTTTTTTCTCAATGCTTAGAGGCCTATTTATAAGGCTTAGGAGAGTCCTAGAAGCCCTAGGAATCCTATAAATTTCGGAGATTTAAGTCCAAGTCCAATTATGATAAAGAAAACCTAAGTCCAAATCGGAATAGGATTCGCCCAGAATTGCGTTCCTATCTTGCGGGGCGATTTTGGCAATGCGGCGCTCCGAATTAGGAAAATTCTATTTCACAATGATTTGTAGAAATTTGAGTTAGATTTCCAGTGCCGCTTGAATCACCTTAATCTGATATTTGAGCTGAAAGTTATGGCCAAAATACCGAGACGTATGCAGAATCCAAATTTGAATCCAATCCGATTTTGACTCCAATTTAAGAAATTCCGAATTAATCCCTTCCTTTATTTGATTAAACTTAACCACAACATATAGGCCCTCTATTATGATTGGCTAAGCTTAATCATCTCAAAGTGGGCTTTCAAGCCCAAAATCAATGGAATTAATTGCATCTTTATTTATAACCTGAAAACACAAAAACAAAACAAAATCAAACAAATAACAACGCTAAGGAATTAACATATGCAAATTAAGGGGCTTGAATGTGCAACATTCGGCGCTTATCAAGGATCTACAACAGTTATGGGTGTTGGACTTATCAGAGAACAATATATCTGGTAACATTCCCATATCAATGCGACATCTGGGTGCATTAGGGGTATTATCATTGGGCCAAAATCATCTTGAAGGAGAGCTTCCCTCTTTCTTTAGAAACTATGGAAACTTGCAAACCCTTGATCTTGGAGGAAACAGATTCTCTGGAAAACTTCCAACATGGATAGAAGAAAGTCTACCATCTTTATTGAGGTTAAGTCTAAGGTCCAACTTGTTTTATGGGAACATACCTCAACAATTATGTCTTCTTTCAAGTTTTCGAATTCTAGACCTTGCACACAATGATTTTTCAGGAGCAATCCCTCAATGTTTAGGAAACTTCAGTTCTGACAAAAATAGTGAAATTCCATATGGTGAGCAAATGTAGCTGGTTTCTAAAGGAAGAGAATATCTATACGATGATCCAATCATTTATCTTGTTCATTCAATAGACTTCTCGGGTAACAACCTCTCAGGAGAAATACCTAATAATATAACAAGCATCTCTAAATTGGTCATCATGAATCTATCAATGAATCATTTGTCTAGAAGACTTCCTAAAAAAATTGGTAAGTTACGCATGTTAGAATCACTTGATCTCTCAATGAATGAGCTATCTGGTCCTATCCCTGAAAGCTTGTCTTCTTTGAACTTCTTAAGTCACTTGAATTTGTCATTCAACAACTTGTCTAGGAAAATTCCACAAGGAAATCAACTTCAAACACTTAATGACTAATCTATCTACGAAGGTAATTCTTTACTCTGTGGGCCTCCTCTTTTAACCAAGTGTTTAGAGGATGAAACTAAACCTACAGTAACACCAAATGGTGGTAACAGAGTAGCCAGCAAATATGGAAGGGGAATTGAGTCATTTTCGTTCTACATTAGTATGACAGATGGGTTTATTGTAGGATTTTGGGGAGTTTGTGGCACACTGATTATCAAAACATCATGGAGACAAGCTTACTTTCAAAGCTTTGATAATTTGAAAGAAAAGATTGTTATGTTTGCTATGATCAAATTTGTTCACTTACTAAGGAAGGTCAAGTCGGAGAGAAGTTGAGGTTGTGGGTATTGGGGCTTTCCTTAATATGCATCAATTATGTATTATATGTTTTTCATGTTGCTATAATAATGTATGTGCCAATTAAGTGTGGTATCATATATATGAATGATTTTAGTGTGAGACATTTTATATTTTTATTCCATTCCACTATTTTTTTTTTTTTTTCGTCTCGTGAGAAACAAATATTTTCAATAGATTTCTTTTCCAACTTTTTTAATACTATTAAATAAGCATATACTTCTCACATGGTAAAAGACACATAGCAATTGCATAAATTGAATTGAAAAATTTTCTTCCAACCCAATGCACAGGAAAAACCATCAAGTATCAAAAAATCTATTGAAAAAATGGTAATTGTGTACTCTAAACTATAAGTAATACAAAAATGGACTTGAGCTACAAATACGATTCCAATGATTTAAGAATGTAAAGTATAAATACTCTTACAAGATAACCGGCTGTACTTTAGATTATGATATTTATAATATGAAGTGTTACAATTCAAATGTACAAACTCTCTCTTGAGATAATGTAATATATCTATACAATTTCAAATATATAATTATCCTAATCTAAAGTATAGCTTGTTATTTTGAGTCTGTTGGGATAAGACTGGAGACTGGAGATTATCTTGTGAGAGTATTTATTCTTTACAAAGAAAAACTCAAAAAAATCTAATTACCTATATTTGCATTTATTATTTTTATTTCCGAACCATCTAGTTGCCTTAACATTTGTTAATAATCAAGAGTTAACACCAAATATGCAGCTCATTATCAAAGTAATATAGCTTGGAAATTTTGTAATCATCTAATGTTATGTATTTCTTTGCATATGTACATATATAACAAATACACATAAATATATACATCAATCAAAACATAATTTGGTGACAATTGTTAGTCATAACAATTCCTCTTCCACCAAATTAAACAAAATTTAAATTGTTGTGACTTGGTGAATTTCTAAATGTGACCCTGAGGATTCATCTTGTTCTGAATAGTTATCTTTTCTGTTTAACAGCCTGCCCACCTTGGAAATGGCTCAGCCGAAGGTAGGGTCCAACAGCTGGAAGAGCACCGCACTTCACGTGGTGTCCGGTGCGCCCCTGGTGGCCCTTGAAAATCCGGAGGACCGAGTACCTTCCACGCTCGGTCATACTCATAACCGCATCAGGTCTCCAAGGTGAACAACCTCTGGCCAATGGAACAATGTAGGCAAGGGAAGTCGGCACAAGGGATTCGTAACCTCGGGAAAAGGATTGGCTCTGAGGGATGGGCATGGGGGTCCTAGTCCCGAACCCGTCGGCTGTCGGTGGACCATTCAAACGACGGATCAATGCAATGGAGAATTAAACCTAGCCATTATATCCTAATCAGTGCGAAAACCAAGAATGCCTTGAACAAATTAATAATAAAACCCCACTGAAGATATTGAATGCTACCATTCGAAAGGTTGTGACTTTACTACAACTCTAATCATTTTTTGTTTCTTCCTTGTTAGCCTCACATGATAACAAACACTCAACATTTTTCTCTTTTTCTATTTTTTTTTTTCGAAACTCAAATTCCACCCAATTTATTTTTATTTTTTTAACCTGATCGATTTAATTCCTTAATTTTTAATTATATTAGTGTGATTTTTAATTTATTTCGTTGGTTAATAGTCACGTGCTTGCTTTTTTTCTTTTCTTTTTTTTTTTCCTGTTGGAACTGGAAGGTATAATGTGTTCGTGACATAATGCTTTAAGCCATATAATTTTAGTAAAATAAAATAAAATTGATGAAAAAAATAAAAATAAGAGAGAGAAGGAAGCAAAATTGTGGTATAGTTCTAGACTGACAATTTTTTACACGATTTGCGAATTTACCACAAAATTAAAGGTATATGGTTGAATATTCTGGCCTGTTTAATTAAATAAGTTGGATTAAGGTTAACCTATATATATAATCTTAAACCATGCTTTAACATGACTCAAACCCGACACGCGAACACAAATGACCACCTCTAGGGTCTAATAATAACCATGCCGGTATAGGCCTGTTTCGGGCTCATTCAAGCTCATGTACTGTATTGAAGACAATCTAAATGTTGAGGATCAAATTAATCAAATTGAAAAAAAAAAGGGACTAAATTGATAAATACATTATTGGAAACGAAGAGACTAATTCGATAACAGACACAAATTTCCTCCAAACCAGTTTGGAGGAAATTTCTTTCAACCTAATGTAATAAGTGTCAAGTGTTATATCTCACACGTTTTCTTATATAATCTGGTTTTTACCTCCAAACCAGATTTCATTATGCTCAAACCAAATCAAACAACACCTCGAACCCCATTACAAGCCTTTATAAAAGGCCAAAACAGAAACACCAAAAAAAAACTTGCAAACCCAGCTAGTAGCAGGTAAAAACCACAAAACCCCATTACAAGTCTTAACAAAATACCAAATAGAAACAAGCAAAAACCTGAAACCAAGAACATCCTATAGCCCAGAAACTATATATGAAGTTCTGCAGGTAAGTTCCACAAAGAATACAGGAGAATATTCTCACGAGTACTAGGACATTTTCCTTTTCCAACAATTCGAGTTCTTACTTCCCAGAAAATCTTCTTCAAAAGCTGCTCCTCTGTATAAGGCTAGCCAGCATGAATGAGCTCATTCCTAGTGAGCCAAAGATTGTAGACAACTGCATCCTTTTTGCACAATGTCATCTCATTCCACATAAATATTTTCAACTCTACACCTCATCAAACCAAAATCTCCAAAATCTGTAAATAAAGCCGCACTCAAAAATTAAATGAGCTCGAGTTTCCAATTGATGATGACAAAACCGGTATTGGACATTACCTTGATAACCCCATTTCAGCAATCTTTCCCCTATGATGAGCCTATCTTTCATAGCAAGCCATAGGATAAAAGCTTGCTTAGGAATAGCAAGAGGGAACCAAACCAATTACTCCACAGAACCTCCTCTTTCTTCTCCCTAAGGACCTCCCAAGTTTTTGAGCAAACATAAACTCTTTTCCTTGAAGCATCCAAAATAGGTTTATCACAAGATCCCAAACCAACTTCATATAAGCTAGCTTGAATCTTAACCAAAGCCTCTAATCTAGCTGGCTTCCAAAACGAATGACCATTTCGAATAACAAAAGAAAGTTTAGCTACCAAACTACTTTAGGCATCATAAACAGCCCTATAACCAAATTTCTCAAACAAAACTCCAGCAGAGTGCCACCAATCCAACCAAAGATGAATGTGTTCCCCATTTCCAACCTCAAACCTCAAGAATCTTTTGGCAATATCCCTCAATTTCATAAGCTTTTTCCAATTCCAAGAACAATTTTGAGGTATTCCAACACTCCAAAAACTCTTTCTTTTCAGCAAATTTTCCTTAACCCAAGCCACCCAAATGGAACTAGACCTAGCAAAAAGGCTCCAAACATGCCTAAGCATAGCAGACTGATTCCAAACTTCAAGCCTCTTCAACCTCAAACCACCCTCCTTCTTAGGGAGACAAACATCAGCCCAAGAAACTTTAGCCTTGGTAGTCCCTTCGTTCTTCCCATTCCAAAGAAATCTATTGAAATTTTGCTCAATAGCTTTTAGAACCTTCTTAGGAAGATAAAAAATAATTGTCCAATACATTTGTAAGTTGTACAGAATAGAAGAAATCAATTGGAACTTGCCTGCATAAGAGAGATTCTTTGACAGCCAGGAGTCAATCCGACTAGTGATTCTATTAAGCAAGGCCCCACAATCTACTATAGAAAGCCTTGAAGAGATTAGTGGAACCCCAAGATATCTCACAGGAAAATGTCCTTCAATCATTCCCAGATTATCTAGCAAGGAATGCTTAATTCTATATGAAATACCAGAACAAAAGAAAGAACTCTTTGGGGGATTAGATTTCAGACCAGATAGATCTTCAAATTCTAGCAGAGCATTCTTAATAATCTTGATAGAGCTAATGCTAGCCTCAGAAAAAATGAGAAGATCATCTTAATCCAATTAAGAAATCTTTCTGGAAAACCAAAACAATGAAGACAATGAATCAGAAACTCCCAGTCAACAAAATCATAAGCCTTCATTAGATCAATCTTCAAAGTACATCTAGGTTGCCCTTGTCTTTATAATAGTTTCTAACAATTTCCTGAGCCAGCATGACATTTTCAAAAATGCTTCTAGAAGGGATAAAAAATATTTTAACAGTCATTTATTGATAACTACCATACCCATACTTATGTAGAGTTTAGTTGCGTATAAGAGATGGAATTAGGATCCTCTACATTTCATTCAAGTGTGAAAAACTCTAAACAGATAAATATCACAGTTTATGCGGAATTAACAGATATTTATCAAAGCAAACAATCACCAAAATATAAACAATCATATACAAGGATTTTGGTGACGAAGAGGAAACCTTTTAGAAACCGATCTAAAAGTAAAACTTCTCCGGGGCAGCCAAACCCAAGAAATCACTATCAAAAGATTATCCAGAGATTACAGACACTAGAAACACTTACAACCCTTTGCAAGACCTTGGCTCTGTAAGATTGACAAGCCTATAACTCGTCTCCTTGCTCACAATCTTCTTCAACATGATTCTCCTTTACCGAACCCTTCTGATAGACTTCTCAACCGTAGATTTATCAAATGAATAACTAAAGCTCTAAGAGATTCAATTTAACGCTCACCACATATGATCTCTCTTAGCACAACCTCTGATAAACTCTTTGGGGGGAAAATTCGTGTCTCTCTCTTCTATAATGATGTATATATATATATATATCAGTACATCAAACCCTAGACCTGGGCCCACTAAAAACACGTTTTTGGGTATAATAGGTACGGGGTATCCGGACAGGTTAATGGGCAGTCCGGACAGGGCCTTGCGGAGCAAAAATAGAGTTTCTAAAAGGCCTGTCCGGACAGCCTAGCACCGTGTCCGAACATGGCTTGCATTGGGGAGAAAATAGTATTTTGGAAATGCTGTCCAGCCTTGATCAAAAGCTCTGATCGATGGGCATTTGTGGTCCGATTGTGTTGACATTTTGCAGGGACGTTAATGACACATGAGTCTACATTATGAACAGTGAAGATTTGATTCTAAACATTCTATATTAGTGTTTGAGCCCATGGACAGTAACCTCTGCATTTTGAAACTGAATTAAGCCAACACAAGAACTAACAAACTCCCCCTTTGGCAATTCGGTGACAAAACCAAAATGCCAAGCCAATCTCATCATCTCCCCAGATTTACTCTCCCTTTTTGTCACAGAATGAAAAAAGGTCTTCATGTTTCCTGAAACACTTCACAAAATACATCAAGGCATATGTGAAACAAGAATACAGAAATAAAACTCATGATCACAAATAACAAAACATGCATAAAGTAATGCAAGATCATGAAGAAACATCAGCAAAAACTCCCCCTCAATGTGTGACTCAATATCAGCAAGGGAAAAATGTTTCAAGCAGGGGTATTCATAAGAAGAGTATATCCAATAAATGATCAAAAATTACAGATTAGGAGAAACTCTTGTCGAATGTGCCAAAAAAAAAAAAAAATACTCAAAGCATGCAAGAGTATCAAAAGAGGAATAAACAAAATCATTGTAGCAATTCATGTCATGCCATTATGTACCATCTATATTTATGCTATATGAGTTGTGTGTAATAAGCTACAGTCAAGAGTCAAGCAATGGACAAACATATATTGACAAAGAAAGCACATTAAAACTTCCAAACCATATGAAAGAAATTCATATCTTGTTAGGTTAGAAGTCAAACCTTACTAAGGCCTAGTCACCCTCATCCAATATTCTCCCCCTTAGTCTTATCACAAGGCTCAGAACTACATACGGAATTTTAATTATGGATGAGCCAAGCTCAAAAAAATGACACAGTGAAAATTCCCTTTTTGGAATATTTTGGCATTTTGCACATTTCACTTTAAATTTTCTCTTTGAAAACGTGTCTTTCATAAAAATTAAAGTACAAGGCATAAGGGTTTGAATTGAAATTTATAGGTTCTAGGTTCAACCAGCATTTGGTCAATTTTAACCCACAAAAAAAAAATCCACCCTATGCATATGGTTAGTTCAACATAACAAATTTGTCATGGATTGACATTCCATCTTGAAGCTTAAGTGCATAGAAATAGCATAAATGAAATATACCACAATAACACATACTTGAATGGATTAATGACAGTTCATTATAAAGATAATCAACTCAAGCATGATAATCAACTCGGTTAGGGATATGAGTAACCTTGGTCATGTTGTGGATGACATACGCACTGAATTACAGGGCTTTTCACGTTGGCAATTCACTTTCATTCAAAGGGATGGGAATAGAGCAGCTCACCTCTTATCCTAGTTTGCGGCTTCGTATTCGGTAGATCAAACATGGCGTGATACATTGCCTGCTTGGTTGAGGGACTTTATTTGTTTGGAGCAAACTGCTCTAGGAGAATAAGTGTATTACTTTATTTTGAGAATCTGTCCCGGCTCTAATTTTGCAGAAACTAATGGGGATAATATGGGGGTGTAGCCTTTGGGGTGGCGCTACCTATTGTCTGTCAAGGCCATTAGGGAGAAATCCGCGTTTGTTGGACGGATGGCTATCCAGTATTGTACTCATTCTATGATGCTCGATTAATATAAGAGCCTCATTTTATCAAAAAAAAAAAAAAGAAGTGTATTCCATAGGTACATAAATTAAGAGGATTTCCAATTAAGCAATTAAAAAGCATTTAAAGCATATATCCATCTTAACATTTCAAACATCTTTGCAACACCAATTCCTTTCTCAAAAATTTATTAACACAAATAAACCATAGAGAAGGGCAGCAAAGAAAAAAACAACATATTTGAATTTAGGTTATAACAGGCAATACATGAATGTTCTTTAGCATTAAACTTTCATCACATCTTATAGGTCCTACTACAAAATAATGATTTGGTTTAATAACTACTTCTAGGTTTTCACAAGACATTACACATTCATGAACACTTGATTAGCAAGTAGACAAAAATCTTAGTGGTCCGCACACAACATCTCATCTATAAGCCTTTCAAAGATCATAACATATGAATTTCTTGAAAAGTCCTTTATGAATATGCCTCATAACAAGAATCTGAAAACAAACATGTATACACTCTTCACACAAAAAGTGTAACAACAAAAAAAATTGCAATGCATAAACTAGAAAGCAAAAAAAAAAAAAAAAAAAAAAATGCAAAGCAAAGAAAAACAACATGCTCTAGGATTTTCAAAAATAAGCAAAACAACCATTCCTAGACATGTTATTTACTCACATAAATTTAGGTGAGATCACTACCACTCCCCCTCAATGGATGAATAGTATAATCCTTCATAATCCAAACCTTCTTGAAAGAATGTGTAGAGACGTGAACATTTTCAATCTTGTATAATCTAGACAAACCTCCCATCATCATTGTGCATAACCCCAAAGGTTCTTTTCTAGAAACAGAATTTTTATTTTTATGCACATGAGGTTTCAATTTAAAACAGTTGGGTCAAATGTGACCAACTTTTCCACAATGATGACAAGTAGGGATAAACCTTTTAGGAGGTAGATTCCTAGGAGGATAGAAGACTTTATACTTGGGGTAAGATTCACAAGGTTCAATATGAATTTTCTTAACTTTCTTACCTTGTGAGGTCGAGGCAGCTACTATTTTTCTTTTAACCAAAGAGTCTTCTACTTTTTCTGATTTAACAAATATTATCTCGGAAGTAGAATCATTGTTAGAAGACAAAGCAACATGACAATCAAAACTTAACTCAGATTTATCACAATCAGAATTCTAAGTATGCAACATATTCTCAAGGGAATTGCTAGAGAATTTTTTCAATTGAGTTTCTGACTCTTTTAATTTATTCTCTAATAAATCAACTTTAGAACCTAAAACAAGATTTTCAGATTTTAAAGAATCAATTAAAGCATGTGATTCAGACAATTTAGTAACAATAGATTCTTTCACATGTTCAAAATCTTGAAAATCCTCCAAACAATTTGTGTATTGATGTCTCAAAATAGTGAATTTTTCCAACAAATTGTTGAAGGAGTTTATAAGATCATATTCCCCTTGAGAAGTATTCATAGCAAATAAGAGTCAACAGATCTCACTCAGGAATTTAATCCAAACAAAGTCAACCCGCTTTGAAACCAATTGAAAAACTCTAAACAAATAAATATCACAGTTTATGCAGAATTAATAGATATTTATCAAAGCAAACGATCACCAAAATATAAACAATCACACATAAGGATTTTGGTGACGAAGATGAAACCTTTTAGAAATTGATCTAAAAGTAAAACCTCTTCGAGGCAGCCAAACCCAGGAAATCACTATCAAAAGATTATCCAGAAATTACAAACACTAGGACACTTACAACCCTTTGCAAGACCTTGGCTCTGTAAGATCGACAAGCCTACAACTCGTCTCATTGCTCACAATCTTCTTCAACGTGATTTTCCTTTACCGAACCCTTCTGATAAACTTCTCAACCGTAGATTTATCAAATGAATAACTAAAATTCTAAGAGATTCAATTTAACGCTCACCACATATGATCTTTCTTTGCACAGCCTCTGACAAACTCTCTGGGGGCAAAAATTTGTGCATCTCTCTTCTATAATGATGTATATATATCAGTACATCAAACTTTAGACCTAAGCCCACTAAAAACACATTTTTGGGCATAATAGGTACGGTGTGTCCGGATAGGTTAATGAGCTATCCGGATAGGGCCTTGCGGAGCAAAAACAGAGATTCTGAAAATCCTGTCCAGACAGCCTAGCACCGTGTCCGGACAAGGCCTGCAATGGGGAGAAAACAGCATTCTGGAAATGCTGTCCAACTTTGATCAACAGCTCCGATCGATGGGCGTTTGTGGTCCGATTGAGCTGAAATTTTGTAGAGATATTCATGACACATTAATATACATTATGAACGGTGGAGATTTGATTATGGACATTCTATATCAGTGTTTGATCCCGTGGATAGTAACCTCTGCATTTTGGAACTGAATCAAACCAACACAAGAACTAACAAAGTGTAATGTTGGGAAGTTGAATTATTGCAAATAATTCATATCATAGTGCCCTTGTGGAAGTTTCGTGCAATTTGCGTATAGACGACTCCAAGCGTGGAGTCTTTTGCATTGAGATAAACTTTCAATCCCAAAGTGGATGGCAATTATATCTTCTTTATTTCCCAATTTAAGTGGATTTTAAGTTTGGATTTATTGTGAGTATGTGGATATCCAGAAATTCCACACGCTTTATTGATTATATGACTTGCAAAAGAAAAAATTTGACATCATGGGGTACTATATATGTTGAATTTAAGAAGCAATTTGTATGGAGAGGACTTGAAGGGAGGAGTCTTGGTATTGAGATAAGTTATGTTGGTCTATCTTTTTTGGATTTATTCTTAGTCCGTCAATAAAAACTTTAGCTACATGATAAACTTAGGATTATTACTTGGAAATTATTCACGTCATGGGCCCCCATGTGGAATTTAAGATTAACTTTCAAACCTTTGTCGGATATATAGCAAATGTTACATCTCCTTTATTTTCTTGGATTTACTTTTGGTCAGTTAAGAAATTATGGACTGAGATCCATCATGGCCCCTACGCGGAGTAGAGATGAAGACTACTTGACATCTTTTGTGGGATTGTCTGGTTGCAAAGGCAAATCATAAAAAGAAAAAATTAATGGTTGATTTTCGCTGTTATATTACTGTAGTTGTATGACAATTATATGAGGGTTTACCAAATAGCATTTCTCAAGATATCAAACCATTTTTGTTAGACCAAAGCGAGCACATTCTAGGTCAACTTCATCATTTAAATGCAACAAATTCTATTCAAGTTGGGCTTGGAAACTAGATAGATGCAATTTTTTATTTTTTTCAAAATTTAATATCAAACCCCCATTTTATGTACAAACCATGTAAAAAACAAGCCAAAATTACTTGCTTCAAATATGGATTATGCAACAACTTTTGTGTTATGTTTTTATTTTTGGATATCAGAAACTGGTATATATGTACTCTTTTAGAGAACTTTTATATATAACTAATACAAAAATGGACGTGAGCTACAAAATATATATGATTCATATGGATTAAGAAATGCTCAAATAATGTAATTACCTATCTTTGCATTTATTATTTTTATTTCAGAACTAGCTAGTTGCCTAATTACTGGTTAATAATCACTTTTTGACAACAAATACTCAACTTATCATTGAAGTAATATATTCTAGAGTGTTTGTAATCATCTAATGTCAATTGTCTCTTTCCATATGCACACAACAAACACAGACAAATATGTATATTATAACCATTATAAAGAGGCAACTGATAGTCTATCCACATGATCATATCGATTAATCAAGTAAAATATATCGAGTTATCTCAAGGCATTGAAAAAGTTAACCAAATCCTAGAAATAATTGTCGAGTGAATCTATCAAAGAGGTTCTTAAATCCTTGCAATAATTGACTTCCTCCTTAGATGGTTCTCAGTCAAACAAAAGTTGCAAGCTTAACATTGTTCGTAAATGACAGAGTAGACTCTTTGTAGCATTTTGGGATTTTGAGGGACCTGATCAGGGTACTTGGTGGTGGGTTGGGCTGTAGGAAGGAAATATGAGTTTCAATGTAATTTACTTAGAGAAATTGATGTTAGAGAAATTCCATTCTCCCATGTCAATTTCTGAAAATCTTAGAGAAATTGATGTTAGAGCCAAGAAGATATGGGAAATTTTTGAACAACGTCAATGTAATTTACTTAAAGGCAATTTTTAATTTCATATAAATTGTAATTACTGTGAGTGTAAAACAATTTACTCAATGTAAAACAAGGTCTCTCAAAGAGATCCTTAAATTCTTAATTCTTGAGTTTTTTAATCATCTCTTTAGCTTGCAACTCACAAAATTGACAATAATTCAAATCAAAATAATGAGAGAATTGTTAATTTGTTTTTGTCTTTCCTAACACATGCAGAACAACAACTCGTAGATGACAAAACCATTTAGAAGCGGTGCAAAATAACTCAATGCAAGTTGTACTTTTTGAGGTTAGTATTCTAAGCTCAATTTCTAATCTAAGTAGTCTTGTAATTTGTGTTGAGGTTATCCCACATCGGTTGTGGAAGGGGTTAGTGGTGACTTTATAAGTGTGAGGGAAAGCCTCACCTCTTGAGCTAGCTTTTGGAGTTGAGATAGGCCCAAGACCACCCAACACTGGTATCAGAGCCCAAGTTTACCAACAAGTCTCTGCCCAACAGTCCACGGGAGAAACGGGTTGTCGCCCTCCGACTCAGGGCCCGATGTGTAAGGGGGAGATTGTTGAGGTTATCCCACATCGGTTGTGGAAGGGGCTGGTGGTGACTTTATAAGTGTGAGGGAAAGCCTCACCTCTTGAGCTAGCTTTTAGGGTTGAGATAGGCCCAAGACCACCCAACAATTTGGATATTATGGTTATTAAATATTGAGAATATTGGTTGTTAGAATTTAAACATTTAATTGGAGAATTTGATACATGAAAGCTATTTATATTATATTGTTCTTCATGTGAGTTTGTTCATTGTTAACTTACGCATATTTTTTCTTTATTTTCTAAAGACTCCAATATGACCATGTAAATTTATTTATAGATGATGGGAAAGCCAAATACAATAGTTGAATTTTTCAAAGGAAAAAATGCACAAAGTTCAAATGCCAATGTTGGTAATACATTATCACTAACTTCTGATATCCCAATTTCTGAAAATTCTCCTAAAAAACCTCCGAAAGTTGATGCCAATCAATTTGATATTAGTTCATTAGAGTTTGATCCTAGATTGCGTCATCAGATATGGGGTTATGATCTTAATCAACGGGATGAAATTCGAAGAGCTTAATATATTTTTAATTTCACTTCAAAAATAATTTTAATTTATGCCTTGGCCCGGCCCCTGCCCATAGTACTTCCTGGTTCCGTTCCTGCGCATAACCACTTTTTTTTTTTTTTTTGATAAAACCATAACCACTTTTTAGGTATGGGTATTTTAAGCCTTCCTTTTGCCTCTTCCTAGGGCCTATTTTAAATAGTTTTACGTCAGTTTTAACATTTTTTAGATGGAAAATAAATAATCAATAAATAAATTTATCCAGTAATGCTAAATTTGGATGATTCGGCAAGGAAGGTTTGGGATGAGAGACGTAGGCGTAATGCTAATGCTAAATTTAATTAGTCTCTTAATTAACATTTGATTCCTACTTAAAACTCTAATTGTCAAAAGTCCTCTGTTCAGTTATTATCGCTCAGGAGGACAAGGATGGACTTCATTTACATATATATGTCTGATGTTAGAAGAGATTAGTCTCAGCTGATATATTATTTTTTTATTTTTTTATTTTTTTTTTGAGTAAAGCTGATATATTATTTAATATAGGAAGTTAGGGGTCAATTGTGTTTGCATTCGCACAAACGTTAAAGCCTAAAGTGGACGGACCAATATACCAAATGTTACATCTTATCTTACATCAATTTTATTTATTTATTAATTTATTTTTATTTATTGTTAGTCAAAAGTGAGTGGAGTTATTATTATTATTTTTGATTAGTAAGTGGAGTTGGTCTTAATTAGTCTGTCAAGAAAGTGGATATAAGCTTTATTGATTATCACTCGAAACTATTGACATCATGTAGGTGGCCCATTCGAAATTTAACAGGCAAATTAATCCTTGTAAAGATTTGGAAACATGATCCTCTTCACTTCAAATGAATTATAGAACATTCGGTTAGTTATACTTTATAGGTATTTTTGTTTTTTTACTTTTTAAGGAAAAAAAAATATTCCTCCACTATAACTAACTGGATATTCGATCTTCAGTTCAAATGAATTGGAGAAAATCCAAATTCAAAGGCTTGAGGCGTAGAGTCTTTGTAAACATTGAGATAAACTCCCAATTAAACTCTATTCATTCTTGGATTTATTCGTAGACAGTCAATAAAGTAGTTTTTATTTTGAAATTAAGTGCCTTTCATTATTTATCACAACCTCAAATTAAATATAATCATTACTCTTTGAATTATTGACTTAATTAACATGCTCACATACAATTTTATCTTATAATCTGAGACTCTGCTATTTAATCGGTAGCATCACATATATCTAAATTTTTTGAAAACAAAATTATATATAACTATACATTTTTTTAATATATATATATATATATATTAAAAAAATCTATTTATTATTTGTACCGAGAAAATTTTATGAAAAATGAGCAAGAGTTAGTAGAAAATTTGAGATTAATTTGGCTCTGCATAGATATAACTTCATATTACTATACAAGTTACTGTTAGCTTGTCATTTAACTCTAAATTAAAAAAACTACGGCATGTATTTGTGCCACGTGTACAGAGAAGCGCCTAGAATTCCTACTATAAATACTTGAACCCCAATGCATGCCTTAGGCCTCACAAGCATTTCAGTGGCAGAATGATTGGCTTTATGTCTACTCTTCAACTCATTCCCATTTTTTTCTTCTCTCTGCTTGGAACTGCATCCTACCTTCAACTTATTAAACCCATTTCATGTACTAAGAGCCCAAATTTGAGATGCTTAGAGGTGGAGAGGAAAGCACTTCTTAACTTTAAAGACAATCTTACAGATCCATCGGGTCGTTTCTCTTCTTGGGTTGGTGATAATTGCTGCAACTGGATAGGTGTTGGCTGTGACAACAACACAAGAAATGTTGTCAAGCTTGACCTCAAAAACCCATTTCCTGCGTTTAATTATTATCATGTTGATCCAAATATATCTCTTTCGCATGAAGAGATGGAAGCTTACAACAAGTCGTGCCTTGGGGGCAAGATAAGTTCCTCTTTACTTGATCTAAAGTATTTGAGTTACCTTGACCTAAGCTTGAATAATTTTGATGGAATCAATATTCCAAAGTTTTTGGGTTCCCTTGAAAGTTTGACCTATCTCAATCTCTCTTTCTCATTGTTTGCCGGAGTTATTCCTCCCCATCTTTGGAATCTTTCAAGGCTCCAATATCTAGACCTCCATTCATTTTCATTTTCCATTAACTTCTATAACTTTTCATCTCAAAGATTAGAGGTCGAAAGTCTGGAATGGGTTAATGATTTTCCTTCTCTTAAGTACCTCGGAATGAATTTTGTAAATCTTGAGAAAGTACCAAATTGGTTTCATGCGGTTAATATGCTTCCTTCCTTACAGGAGTTACACCTAGTTGGTTGTGGACTTGTTAGTCTTCCTCACTCTGTTTCCTCCATCAATTTTACACTACTTTCAGTCCTTGATCTCTCTTACAACCATTTTAACTCCTTCATACCTCACTGGTTGTCAAATGTGAGTGGGCTTTCAACAATCAAACTTAAGTCCACTTTGCTTAGAGGTACTCTTCCAGTTGGTCTGGGACATCTAACCAACTTGCGTGTCTTGAATTTAGCTGGAAACAATTTAATTGGAAGGATTCCAAACTCATTTGCCAACCTTTGCAACTTGCAAGCATTATATATGTATTCCAACAATATAAATGGGGAGATAACTGAGTTTGTGAATGGCTTATCTCAATGTTCTAACAGCAGCTCTGAAGATGGGAACTTGTCATCACTGCAAGCACTTGCCCTCTCATATAATCAATTGAACGGAACAATTCCAAAAGGCATCGGGAAATTGTCAATGCTTGTTTCATTGGACCTAACAGAGAATTCATGGGAAGGTGTCCTAACTAAAGCTCATTTTCAAAATCTCACCCGATTAAAATCTCTTAGGTTGTCTACGAACCTTAATGCAAAAGGGACCTTGGTTTTAGATGTCACACACGAATGGGTTCCTCCCTTTCAGCTGGAATCTATTTTTTTATCAAAGGTTCAGATCGGCCCAAATTTTCCAGCTTGGCTAAAAATACAAAATAAACTCAATTTTCTTGTGCTCGACAATGCTGGCATTTCTGACACCATTCCGCATGGCCTTTGGAAGTCTTGCCCAAATGTCACCTATTGGAGTCTATCTAATAACAAACTACGCGGGCAGGTACCATACTTTCAATTTCACCCTTTAGCATCTTATTTTGATTTGTGTTACAACAACTTAGAGGGTCCAGTTCCACTTTTTCATAGTAATCTAAGAGTCATAAATCTCGGGAATAATATGTTTTCTGGACCTATTCCAAAAAACATAAGTGAGTTATTGCCCAAGTTGTCTTGGTTGGACCTCTCATCAAATCCAATTACTGGTAGAATTCCCTATGCTATAGGAATGCTAAAGGAATTGAATGGCCTT
>NC_081542.1:18339997-18352517 GCF_901000735.1 Corylus avellana
TATATATATATATATATATATATATATATATATATATATATATGCAGGTTTTGTGGCCTGTAATTGAATTGATAGACCCTTCACTAGGTACCGTCCTATATTTATGACACCCTTTCTTCAATTAGTGTAGTATGTACTATTTCTTTGTTTGTTATTAAGCTGTTCCAAAAGAGGTTGTATGGCTCACTTACTTTTTTTCTAATCTTAGGCCACATAGAACTTGAGCGAATAAATTCTATATCCTAAGTTGTTTCAAGCAGGGGAGCCCTGCAATCTATTCTCTTAAGCTGTTTAAATTTTTGTAAATTGAATAATCTAATAACATGAAATCCAAAAAAGTTTGTTTGTGCTGGCATAACATAACAAGGACCATAAAAGTAAGATCATAATCGCACCATCTCAAAGCAAAAAGAGTACGTACATATGCAGGAAATTTAAAACTTTCATAAGGATTAAGGGACCAAACAAAAAGAAATTATACTGCATATAGAGATCGTCATTGTCCTCCTCATCCTTAATCTAGCTAGTCAGATGATGATACTCGTGGTTGACGATTTTCTCTTGCAGTGACTTAAATCGCAGGCTCTCCAATACTAAGAGTTGGCAAGTGAGTAACACTATACATGGCAGCATACAGTACTTCTTAATTGGGACCTACTCCAATATAATCTTTTTGAATCATATATACGCACCTGACCTCAGTGTCAATTACGTGCGTTAATACGAGTATATAATTTAAATAGCAAAATATAGTGAAATTTGGAATCCATAGAAGACATATTTATGCGCGAAGTTAAACACAACAAATATAATAAAAATTAAATCGATTTTATTAAAAACAGATTGGACTAATTAGGACGAAGCGAAGCTCTTGCATTGTCTTCCGTTCTAACAAAACTTGGAACGGACCAATATTAAAGTAGCAGATGCATGTGATTTCTTTGGATTTCGTGTTAATTAGTCAGTCAAGGGAGTAGTAGGTACTCGGAAGGTCGTCACTGGTTTTGTCATCTTTCATTCTTCTTCGTTAAGAAGACAGCAAACAGCCTGTGGAGCCAGTATTTATTAGTGCTCTTCAGCCTCCACCGCGCGAATCTCTCTCTTTCCCACGCAAGCCAATTGCTTTTTTCTTCAGTCTTCCCCGACCAGTAGTACTACTGCGAACCTTTCTTTTTCTCCCCGCAAATCACGCAAAGGTTAGGAATCATGAGCCACCCAATTTGACTTCCCTCCACAACACCAAACTAAATGCAGTAGAGAAGCACGTAATATATAGAGGTGGAAAATGAGAGAGTTGTTTGTAGGAAACCGTTTCTTGGATTTATTCTTAATTAGTCAATCAAGAAAGTCTTCCCTTCTTTCATTGTCGTAACCTCAAATGAAATATAAAATTAGAATCGACCTTTTAAGTAGTAGGTAACATCATATAAGCTCAAATAACCAATGTAATTAGCTATCTTTGCGTTTATCATTTTTGATTCAGAACTATCTAGTTGTCTAATCACTTGTTAATAATCAAGTTTTAACCCCAAATACGCAGCTTATCATCAAAGTAATATATTTTAGAGTGTTCAAAATCAAAAACAATTAGAATTTGAACTTCATATTTCTTATTAAACTTCTTTTCTTTCCACCAATAGGATTTAATAGGTCTTTCGAGGATCATACCTATGCATGTGTCCCTTTCTTTAGACGTTTGGATAAGGTCGAAAGGTTTTGCAAGTAGGGCTGGGCAAAAACCTGCCCAACCGAAGACCCGACCCTCCCCGCCCTGCCCCGTGTGGGTTTAGTGTTTATTTTCGCGGGTTCGGGTTGGGAATATCCAACCTGTGCGGGGCGGGGCGGATTTTGGGTTTATTAATATTTCTCATGCGGGTACCCACCCCGACCCGCACTTAACGTCATAAAACACAAAAAGAAAACCCAAGGGACCCTCAAACCCATAACCCATTCGATTTTGGCCTTTCTGCCCTTTCACTTTCACCCAGCAGTGAGCACTCAACCGGTTCTCAACACAGATCTATTATGTCCTGCACTCAACTGGTTCTCAACACAGATCTATTATGTCCCAGGACATCAAATATGAATAATGAAACATGAGGACGAGTATACCCTGTAGTGACATATCAGTTCTCCTAATCGACTACTTGTCATCATAATGAACATTCCACTTAAAAACTAAAACAAACTACTCGCCAAGCGGTTACCTTTTTTTCATATCCATATTCTCTGCTGAAAAATGAAGACTAAGACAAGAGTTTCGTGGAAAATAGAAAAGCCCTTTATCGGATTTTAACCGATGACCACGGAGTGAGATATCGAAGCAGCTGAGCCCTGGAGTGAGAGATCGAGAGGTTCTCAACACAGCCGCACCGCACGGAGTGAGAGATGGAGAGGCGAGAGTGAGAGATCCAGAGGCGAGAGCGAGAGATCTAGAGGCGAGACTCGAGAAATCGTTTAACCCGTGCGGATCTGAATCAGAAAATGAAGGAGAAATCGTTTCTCTTCGATCTGAATCGCCTGTGCCGCTTTTCTGAGCCGCCGGAGACAAGTTTCTGGTGAGTTCTTCCCTCGTTTCTCTTTGATTTGAATCGCCTGCACCGCTTTTCTGAGCCGCCGGAGACGAGTTTCCAGTGAGTTCTTCCCTCGTTTCTCTTCGATTTGAATCGCCTGCACCGCTTTTCTGAGCCGCCGGAGACGATTTTCCGGTGAGTTCTTCCCCCTGCGCCGCTTCTCATATTTTGGCATTTTTTCTTCTCTTTTAAGTTCCTCTTATAGCATCGTAGTAAACCCGACCCGACCCGTAAATCAGCAAAACCCGCACCTATTTAACTCGCACTGCAAACACCCGACCCGCACGGATCTTGGTCATTGGGCTTGAGTGACGGGTTGGAAATGGAAAAAACCCGGACACCCGACCCGACCCGTGCCCAGCCCTGTTTGCAAGGGTCATACCCCCTTTGTTTTGATGCTATACCGCTTTATGCATCCTTTTTCTTGGATTTTGTCCAAGACAATAGAGAACCACAATTTTGGTTGAAAATGGTGAAAATAAAAAACTAAAATGAAAACTTAAAAATATTAAAAAAATTGCCTACGTCTTAAAACTTAAAATGAAAACTAAAATATGGTTGAGACACTTAAAAAAAAAATTGGCAGGTACTTTAAATTTTTTTTTGGAGAAGGCGTTAAACCCTTAAAAGTTCAAAACTATAAAGCAGTACAACATATATATATATATATATATATATATATATATAAAAGTATAAAGGAAAGAATAAAGTTTCTTATATTTGAATTTTGTTGTTGGTAAGCTCACTCTTCTTGAATTTTATTTTATTTTTTATTTTTATTATTTTTTACAAAGGGAAAAAAAGGGGAATGAGGATTCGAATTAGCTAGTGACCTTTACTTCATGAAACGTAATCTCTAACTGATTGAACTACAATTTGCCAATAACTTTTTTTTTTTTTAATATAATGGTATGTAGTTAAAAAAAAAAAAAAAAAAAAAAAATTTAATAACAAAAAACCCAAAATTCTTGACTACGTACATTGTCAATTAATAGAATTAATTTTTCAACCCCCACCATGGCCAACACAAGCGAAACCCATAGTTACGTGGATCCGTCAAGTCGCCTTTATTTCTCATGGATTTAGTTTTGGTCAGTCGTATCATATGTGCATGAAAAGTCCTCATTGCTTTTAATATCACGGACCTCATATAAAATATATACAATTTTCAATTTTCTCCGGAAAGCTGAAACTCAACCATTTAATCGGTAACAATGTAACATCATATATATATTTAGTTAAGTGTGGGTTGATGGCAGTGTTTATCAATTCTTAATTTTTTTTATTTTTTTACAAGAATTGATTCGATAACTAATGATACCATATCAACATAATAAAATGAGGGTACATATATATAGTCTAGAGCATTACTCTTACATTATGGTATAGTATATATTATTTGTAACAAGTACATTTAAAGAAAACTGAGTGACATTTAGCAGGGAATTTGGGATTAATTTGGCTTTACATACATAGATATAACTTCATTTTATTATTATACAATTTATTTTGGAATAGGGGTTCATAGACCCATTTGCGCCTAAAAGAATGGATAATACTACGGTGCATAGTCACTTTTAGCCATTCAGTTTGAAGATTGTGTTACCTTAAACATGGCGTTATAAATCTAAGAGAAATGTTAGAGAGCTAAACACTTCAATCCAATAAAATTTTCAAACTTTCCAAAGTCACCTTTATTACTGGTTCTCAATGCATTTAGTGTCACAAATATGACAGCTAGCTATAGCTCGCAAAGTTTGACTGGATCTCCTGCATTCAAACTTTAGATGTCTAACTACAGCTGGCCATAGCTCGCAAAGTCTGACTGCTCACCTTCTTCGGACCTAAGTTGATGAAGGCAGTAGTACAAGCTAGCCCTCTCTCAACTGTAACAATAAATACTTTAGATGTCTAAACTATTTTGAATTCACAGAATGGTTATCACCCACAACTTCATGTCCACTGTTCATCTCCTCCTGATTTTTTTCTTCTCTTTGCTTGGAACTGCATCCTACCTGCAACTTATTAAACCTGTTTCATGCACCAAAAGCCATATTTTCAGATGCTCAAAGGTGGAGAGGGAAGCACTTCTTAGCTTCAAAAAAGATCTCACTGATCCATCGGGTCGTCTATCGTCTTGGGTTGGTGAGGATTGCTGCAATTGGACAGGCGTTGGCTGTGACAACACCACAGGACATGTCGTCAAGCTGGACCTCAAAAACTCATTTCCAACGATTGAATTTGATCTTTATTATGAAGACAATGAATTTCATGTAGCAACAGAATCTGACCGTCATGTTGATGAAATAGCAAAAGCTCACAACAAGTCGTGTTTGGGAGGCAAGATAAGTTCTTCTTTACTCAATCTAAAGCATTTGAGTTACTTTGACCTAAGCTTGAATAATTTTAATGGAATCAATATTCCAAAGTTTTTTGGTTCCCTGGAGAGTTTAAGGTATCTCAATCTCTCTTTCTCATTTTTTTCCGGAGTTATTCCACCCCATCTCGGGAATCTATCAAGGCTGCAATATCTAGATCTCAATTCAATTTCATCCGCCTTCATCATGGTCAATCCCTTTACAGGATTGGAAGTCAGAAGCCTAGATTGGTTTGTTGGTTTTCCTTCTCTTAGGTACCTTAATTTGGGAAATGTAAATCTTGAGAAAGTTCCAAATTGGATTCATGCGGTTAATATGCTTCCTCCCTTATGGGAGTTACACCTAGCTGGCTGTGGACTTGTCAGTCTTCCTCACTCTATTTCTTCCATCAACTTTACAAAGCTTTCAGTCATTGATCTCTCTGGCAACTTTTTTAACACCTTCATACCTCACTGGTTGTCAAATATGAGTGGGCTTTCAACAATCGAACTTGAGGCTAGTGAGCTTATAGGTGATATTCCAGTTGGTTTGGGACATCTAAACAATTTGCGCAACTTGGATTTAGGTGACAACCATTTTGTTGGGAAGATTCCAAACTCATTTTCTAACCTTTGCAACTTGCAAACATTAGATCTGCGATTTTCCAACATAAGTGGGGAGATAACTGATTTCTTGGATGGCTTATCTCAATGCTCTAACAGTAGCCTTGAAGATCTAAATTTGGGTCATAATATGTTGCTTGGGGGGAACTTGCCCCATTCGTTGGAAGGACTCAAGAATTTGAAAACTATTGACCTCTTTCGATGCTCCATTACGGGTTCAATTCCAGATTCTATTGGAAACTTGTCATCATTGCAAACACTTGACCTCTCATACAATCAAATGAACGGAACAATTCCAAAAAGCATTGGGAAACTCTCAATGCTTGTTTTGTTGAGCCTTGGTGGAAATTCTTGGGAAGGTGTCCTAACTGAAGCTCATTTTCAAAATCTCATCCGATTAAAATTTCTCTACTTGTCTACGAAATGGACATTGATTTTAGATGTCAAACACGATTGGGTTCCTCCTTTTAAGCTGACCAAAATTAAATTAGCAAACATGCAGATTGGCCCAAACTTTCCAGCGTGGCTAGAAACACAAAATGACCTCAATTTTCTTGGGCTCGACAATGTTAGCATTTCCGACACCATTCCGGATGGCCTTTGGAAGTCCTGCCCAAATGTTGTCTCTTGGAGTCTAACTGGTAACAAATTACGGGGGCAGGTACCATATTTTCAATTTCACCCTTTGGCATCTTATTTTGATTTGAGTTCCAACAAGTTAGAAGGTCCACTTCCACTTTTTCATAGTAATCTGAGCTCCATATTTCTCCAAAATAATTTGTTTTCCGGACCTATTAGTGAAAACATAGGTGAGTTATTGCCCAAGTTGTCTTCGATTGACCTCTCTTCAAATTCAATTACTGGCAGAATTCCTTATTCTATTGGAATGTTAAAGGAATTGAGCTTTCTTATTTTGATAAACAATTCCCTGTCTGGGAAACTCCCCCCTCATTGGAAGGATTTGCAACAGTTATTGGTGTTGGACCTAGCAGAAAACAATATATTTGGAAATGTTCCAAGTTCAATGCGACATCTGAGTTCACTAGCACACTTATCCTTGCGCCAAAATCATCTTGAAGGAGAGCTCTCTTTCTTTAGAAACTATGGAAACTTGACAAGCCTTGATCTTGGAGGAAACAAATTTTCTGGAAAACTTCCAATATGGATTGGAGGAAGTCTACCACAATTATTGAGGTTAAGCTTGAGATCCAACTTGTTTCACGGGGACATACCTCAACAATTATGTCTTATTTCAAATCTTCAAATCTTAGACTTTGCACACAATAATTTTTCAGGAGTAATCCCTCAATGTTTAGGAAACTTTAGTTATGATGATGATCTGCGTATGGTCTTTACTGAGCAAATGCTAATAGTTTCTAAAGGAAGAGCAAATCTATATGATGAATCAACTATTGATCTTGTCTATTCCATAGACCTTTCGGGAAACAACCTATCAGGAGAAATACCCGATAATATAACAAGCATTTCAAAATTGGTGAGCATGAATTTATCAATGAATCATTTGACAGGAAGAATTCCAGAAAAAATTGAGAATTTACACATGTTAGAGTCACTTGATCTCTCAATGAATGAGCTTTATGGTCCTATCCCTGATAGCTTGTCTTCTTTGACATTCTTAAGTCACTTGAATCTGTCATTCAACAACTTGTCTGGAAAAATTCCAACTGGGAATCAACTTCAAACACTTAATGACTCCTCTATTTACGAAGGTAACTCTTTACTCTGCGGACCTCCTCTTTCAACCAAGTGTTCCCAGGATGAAACTAATCTTAAAGTAACACCAAATGGTGGTAACCAAAATGGAAGGGGAATTGAGTCATTCTTGTTCTGGATTAGCATGATAGTTGGGTTTATTGTTGCATTTTGGGGAGTTTGTGGTACACTGATTATCAAAACATCATGGAGACAAGCTTACTTTCGTAGCTTTGATAATTTGAAAGACAAGATTGTTGTGTTATGGTCAAAATTGTTTGCTTACTAAGGAGTTAGGTCAAGTAAGAGAAATATTGAAGCTGTGGGCTTAGGAGCTTTTCTTAATATGCATAATTTATGCGTTGTAAGTTTTTCAGGTTGTTGTAATAATGTATGATCCAAAATGCTTCAAATCTTCACTTGTCAAAGTCATATATATGACTAATTTTTACAATTGTGCAAGCAATTATTTCTTTTATTGGGTCGCATTTTCCGAAATCCATTTCTCATCGCTTACTATTATATTTTCATTCTCTATTTAATGGTGCTGCAATCAAGGGGTGAGCGAACGTTTGGCTAAAGAAAAGACAAGGCCTTAATTTACAATTTTAACCATCATTCTTAATATTACATTACTGAAGCTAATATTGACTTTCAGAAAACGAAATGAAATCTGCAAATGCATGAGCTTTCATGCTTTAGTTGTAAAAAATTGTTTCATATGCTTCTTTTTCAATCATTCAGATGATTCTTCTATATAGTAAAAACATCTTCTTTTTAATTTACTTTTTGCTCTATTTTTAAATAGAAATGGAGTAAAACGAGTCCATGGGAGTTTCTAAAATTATAGGGAGTTTTGAGAAAAAAACGCACATAATTAAACCCACAAAGGTTTTTATATATGGACGCACATACATCAAATTTCATAAAAACTTACCAAATATTTCACATATTTTACAAATTTCAGTAGAAATAATTGACTCCAGGTCATCCAGTATAATGTGGCTTCCCCAACTATTATTGGAGGAATTTAAGCTCAACAAATCAATAAAGAAAGCCATATGTCTATTTCATTGATTATCACTTACAAACATCATGGGCCCATATGGAACTACTTTTTATTTCTGATGCTCTATAGTCTTAATTTGCACAATCGGAGAAACTTCACAACCCAAAGAGGAGGATGTTTCTTTGGATTTACTTTTAGTCAGTCAAGGGTGTAGGTGTTAAATCTCTAATTCTCATAAAAGTTGAAGTCATAAAAAATGATGGATTTAATTATTCAATTAATATTTTAACACTAAGAAAAATAATTAAAATGATTTTATTGAGAGAAGTTGGTCAAAATTGCAATGAGTATATGAATATTCCCCCTTTCACAAGTTGTAAGGGTATCAAAGAATAGTCACAAACACGCAACCAATTTAGATATAAAATAGTCCGTTATACTTTAATTTCACCCTTTTCCTTGCAACTTCCTCTTGCTGTCATTGGAAAGGTCACGTACTATTCATGATGTATGATGAAATTAAAAATGTTGGACCCAAAATCTTAGTTTAATTGAATAACTTAAATTCTTAGGCTTAAATGTACCATAATTATAATTTACTTTTTTTATTTTTATTTTTTGCTTTATAGAAGACCCAAGCGTGGAGTCTTTGTCCAGAGATTAACTTTTAAACTCAAAGGGGATGGCAATTACATCTTATTTTTCAATTTTTTTTGGCTTTATTCTCAGAGAATCAAGAGAGCGAATTTATGAGTCAAGTGAGTGGATACTTAGAAAGTCCTTAGTGCTTTCATCACATCAAAATGTTAAATAAAATATGTGGACTCTTACAACCACTTAACAAGTTGAGATACAATTATATTTTGAAAGCTGAAGTTAATGGTTTTGAATTGAATAAATGTTGTGTTTATTATTTATTTAATGCCACATAACATGTCTAACTCTACCAACCTTATTGCCAAGAATAAATAGTCGAACTCCAACCCATTGCATGTAGCATCACATGCATTTAGATATCTAACTATTTCACTAGCAAAATGGCTAGAACCCACTTCTTTATGTCTGTTATTCCTCTCCATCTGATTTTTTTCTTCTCTCTACTTGGAACTGCATCCTACCTACAAGTTATTAAACCTGTTTTATGCACCAAAAGCCCTATTTCCAGATGCTCAGAGATGGAGAGAAAATCACTTCTTAGCTTCAAAGAAAGTCTTACAGATCCATTGGGTCGTCTCTCTTCTTGGGTTGGTGATGATTACTACACTTGGGTAGGCGTTAGCTGTGACAATAGCACATGACATATTATTTTGATCTGAGTTCCAACTTAGAGGGTCCACTCCCACTTTTTCCTAGCAATCTAATCGATATACATCTCAAGAATAATATGTTTTTTGGACCTATCAAGAATAATATGTTTTTTGGACCTATTCCAAAAAACATAGGTGAATTATTGCCCAAGTTATCTTGGTTGGACCTCTCTTCAAATTCAATTGATGGTAGGATTCCCCATTCTATTGGAATGCTAAAGGAATTGGGAGTTCTTGTGTTGGGAAACAATTCTCTATCCGGGAAACTACCCCTTCATTGGAAGGATTTACAGCAGTTAAAGATATTGGACTTAGTAGATAACAATATATCCGGCAATGTTCCAAGTTCAATGCGGCATCTTTGTTCACTAAAGGTATTATCATTGTGCCAAAATCAACTTGAGGGAGAGCTATCCCCTTTCTTTAGAAACTATAGAAACTTGCAAAACCTTGATCTTGGACGAAACAAATTCTCTGGAAAACTTTCAGCACATATAGGAGAAAGCCTACCATATTTATTGAGGTTAAGCCTAAGGTCCAACTTGTTTTATGGGAACATACCTCAAAAATTATGTCTCCTTTCACAACTTCAGATCCTAGACCTTGCACACAATTACTTTTTAGGAGCAATCCCTCCATGTTTAGGATACTTGAGTAGAGATGATAATGGCGGAGCGGACTATGAAGAACAAATGCTGCTGGTTTCTAAAGGAAGAGAAAATCTATATGGTGGTTCTATTATTGGTCTAGTCTATTCTTTAAACCTTTCGAGTGACAATTTATCGGGAGAAATACCTAATAATATTACAACCATCTCAAAATTGATCAACATGAATTTATCAATGAATCATCTGTTCATTTATTTATTTTAACTTTTTGCTGGAGATTGATCTGTGCATTTTATTTTTGTTAATAGTACTAGTATTTTTATTTTAATTACTTGACGTTGTCATGCTACTTCCTTTCTGTTATTAGCTTCATGAATTGATGAAGTTTTGGCGATCGTTTTAAAAATTTTGGTTTTTGTGATTTGTATTGTTACGAAATTGATCAATAAGTGTTTCTTGTTATTTGAATTTTGTTTGAAAATGTGCGAGATTTTAAGTATATATGAATTAGGTTCACTTGCTATTGACAAAACGTACGTAAGAATAATTAGACCAAAGCAATCACATTCTTGGTCGACTTCATCTTTCAAATGCAAACCAATTCTGCTCAAGTTGGGCTTCCAAACTAGAAATCAAAATAAGTCCTGACATGCAAAACTTAAATTCATAATTTAATATCAGACAATCATTTTATACCCCAAACTATGTAGAAGTCATGCCAAAATTGCAGGGATTGCTTCCAATCAAGGCCGGCTCAACATATTTTGGGGCCTTAAGCAAAACTTTGAAATTGGGCCTAAATTTTTTTTTTTTTTTAAGTAACAATTTTTTTTTTTTTAATTCAATTTTTTCTTTTTTAAAGTAACATATATATATAGCAATAGATTTAGATACATCAATAACATTTGGATTATTTTTAAAATTTATAGTGAGCTTATTAATTGGGGTCTTATTAAATTGAGGCATTAAATTTGGATTAAAAAAATTTTAGGCCCTATTAGATAACATTTGGGCCTTCAATTTTTTTTTTGGTCAAAAATAATTTTTTTTAACTCAAAAAATTTTTTTTAGGCCTTATTAAATTGGGGGCCCTAGGCGAGGGCCTAACTCGCCTAGGGCCTGAGCCGGCCCTGCTTCCAATATGGATTATGAAACCACCTTTTTTTGGTACGTTTTTAATTTTGGACATCAGAAAATGGTATGTACTCTTTAGAGAACTTTTATAACTAATACAAAAATTTACTTGAGCTACAAAATATGGGTTTCTTAGGTAGTGGGCTTTTATGGGTCTATTATGTTAGTAGATCCCTTAGTTGTAAATTTGTAATGGGTCTTTTAGGTTATTAGGTCCTTTTTGTAGTCTTGCATTTTATTAGTAGTTTTATGGGTTTTGGTTGTTAGACAATTGTAACCGATTGGGTCTATAAGAATCAACCCAATCAACAGAAAGGGGCCAAGAAAGAATATCTTATAATTTCAGGAGAAATTGTTCTTTATCATTTCAATACAAGTTTATCCAGTATTTCTATCATCAAATGGTGGATTCTTCGGATTCAGATTATAAACTTCCAATTACTTTTGTTGGATTTAAAGCAAATGTTACATATATCTCCTTTATTTTCTTGGATTTATTTGTGGTCACTCAAGAAATTGGACATGTGCATATATGAAAAGTCATCATTGCTTTGATTATCACAAGCTGAAACTCAAATAACATCACATATATATGTAGCTGAAACCTAAATAAAATTTCGTTTTTAATAAACATTTAAAAATTTTCGTTTTTTTATTAAAAAACTTTTGTTTTATAAATTTCGTTTTTTTAATACAAATTTCCGTTTTATAAAAATTAATAATTTTCATTTAAAAAATAAAAATTTTCCTTTTTTCGTTTTTATTTTTAAAAAATAAATTTACATTCTTTAAAAAAATGAAAAAATATATTTTTTTTTCTTTTTTCAAATTTATAAGATGTTTTTTGTCTTATTTAAAAATCTATAGGGTTATTTTTGTCTTTTTATTAGCCTTGAGAGAACATTGACAATATTTTGATAGTTTGAAAGAGACGGTCAAATTAAAAGTTTGAAGGGAAACATTATCAATTAAATGATAGTATGAGGGGGCATATGGACTTTTTCATAAATTATAAATTACACAACTTATGTATATTTACATGTTTTAAATAATAATTAAATTTTATTAAATTGTAACATAAATACTTTAGACTTTAAAAAACAATACTGGACCGACTCTTTCCAATTAATTGTCACTTGGATAATACCCTCTGTAATATTTGAGAATCATTTGTTTTTTTAATATTCCAGACCAAT
>NC_081542.1:18352617-18362855 GCF_901000735.1 Corylus avellana
TACTGTTAGATTGATTTATAACTAGAATCCGTAAAAAACAAAGCTTTCTGTAATTTAGGAGTATTATGGGCAATTATACCAACAGTTCTGTATGTGACTCTACCTTTTCCTTTCTTTGCATAAGCAGTGAATATTCTTCTTCTCATGCAAGCCAATTTTTAAAATTAAGCACTATTTTCACCTTTCTTGTATAATCTATTGCGCTTTCTTTTAATGTAATTGATTTGCATGAACTAATGATCAGGGTATGACCTGGTATAATATTTCTTTTGTTTTTTTCTTAATACTTGTCACTGCTTTGTCTTGAACGCATTCTTATAGATTTGAATACGGGTCATAGTGCTCATTTACTTCTATTAATTGCAAGCTGGAGGATTGAATCTACTAAACCTCTTGGCAGAAAATAGTTTCTTTTGCATCCCAGTTATTAGATAGTTTGGAGCGGGTTTGTCATTCAGTTAATAATTTCTTCTAGTTTTAGTAGTTAGTTATGGTGAGATTCTTGATAACTAAAGTTAATAAATTTGTATGAAATTTGATCTTAAATTCAGAAATGAAACTGGTTTGCATATGTAAGTAATTTGGTTCCCTGGGTCTGCGATCGATCTCACTTGGAGTGTGATCGATCGCAAAATATTCAAAGCGCACTAGTACTGCGATCGATCGCACTTGGAGTGCGATCGATCGCAAAATGCCAAAAACCTACTGGTACTGAGATCGATCCCAAAATGTCAAAAACCTACTGGTACTACGATCGATCGATCGCAGATTATTTTTTTTAAAAAAAAATTTTAGGACCATTAAGATCCACCTTGTGGACCCTAATGGTTACCTATCAGAATCCACTTTGAGTGGACGCTAATGGTTGAATATCAGCGTCGACTATGGCTTCCGTTTACATCACCTTTAGGGTCAAAACATTGCGACTTTTAGGGTCGATAAAGTGGACGCCTAAAAGTGATCATTAGGGTCGACTTTAAGTGGACGATGATAGTTATTTTTTTTTTAAAAAAAAATTTTTAGGACCATTAGGGTCCACTTTGTGGACACTAATGGTTAACTATCAGCGTCCACTTTGGTTTGGACGCTGATAGTTATTTATTTTTTTAAATTTTTTGGGACCATTAGGGTCCACTTTGTGGACGCTAATGGTTACCTATCAGCGTCCACTCAAAGTGGACGCTAATGGTTGACTATCAGCGTCGACTATAGCTTCCGTTTACATCACCTTTAGGGTCAAAACATTGTGACTTTTAGGGTCGATAAACTGGACGCTAAAAGTGATCATTAAGGTCGACTTTAAGTGGACGCTGATAATCACACATTTGATCATTAGGGTCGGACTATTAGCGTCGACACCTTTAGGGTCCAAAAGTCGACGATGTTGGCAACAGCGTCCACTTTTGGACTTTTAGGGTCGACTTGAAGTCGCCCCTAAAGACCTAAATTATTGTAGTGTATGACCCATACCTCCATATATAAACAAAATATATATTAAATTTCATTAATCAAAAAGAAAATGACAAAATACAATTAAATTTGACAATGTAAACATACTGTGATTAAGACACAATGAAAACATTTTAATTGTTGTAGACATATTCATCACCAATCAAAAGATCAGTTTTTGTGTTAGAGTCTACAAAGAAATCAGAAACATCAAGATAAATGTTATCCTCTCTATTTAAAGTATCAAGAAAAATTGGAGAATCTTCAGGATTACTGTGATTAGTAAAATTCATTTCAATCCCCTTTTCTTTTATGAAGGCTTGATATAGGTCTACCAGATGCTTAGGCGTATGACAGGTACGTGGCCAATGTCTTTTCATACTACACATGTAACATTTATCTTCATAGTTCTTTGTAGGTTTATTCTGTAAACCTTTGTTTTCATTTTGCTTCGCCTCAGTGTAGTTTCACTTCTGGTGGTATGGAGCATTTCTTTTGTAAGAATTATGAGTACGTTCTCCTTGACCTCTATAATTTTTTTCTACCATGTCCACGTCCACGTCTACGGTTTCCTTTATTACCATGAAATGAGGTTCCATTTGCTTCAGGAAATGGTGTAGAACCAATTGGACGAGATTGATGATTTTTCATTAATAGCTCATTGTTTTGCTCAGCCACTAGAAGACAAGATATCAATTCAGAATATCTTGTGAAATTACGCTCTCGATATTGCTGCTGCAGGAGCACATTTGAGGCATAAAATGTGGTATATGTTTTTTCTAACATATCCATATCAGTGACTTTTTCTCCATACAATTTTAATTGTGAGCTAATTTTAAAGAGTTCAGAGTTAGTCACTGACACTCTTGAAATTTTGCAACTTCAGGTGTATCAAATCATAACGAGCTTTTGGGAGGATAACTGTCTTCTGGTGCTCGTATCTCTCCCTTAAATTATTCTACAAGGTCAATAGATCCTTTACCGAAAGGTACTCAATTTTTATATGCTTTAGGTATATAAAATTACAAGACATCAGATTCATAACATTAGTATGATAAAATTCTAATTTATAATAAATCTCACATGAATCATGATATGCAAATGTTATAATATGATTCTTAAAACAATAAAAATTTCTAAGCATATGTTAGAATGTTAATTAACAAAATAGATAATAAGATTACTAAATGTTAAAGAAACTTACAATGAATTGAGAATACCTCACAGATAGTTTTTGATGTTGAAGATCAAAAGAACACAACAATTGGCTAGAGCTTCGTGCTGATAACATGTTGTAAAATCAAAGAAAATAACAAGACAAGAAAAAAATTGCAATATGTGAAACTAGTTCTTTAGGAACTATGTATGATTCTTCTCTATTATTGTGTGATTTACATACAACTCAATACTCCTTTTTATAGGCATGGAATCATAATGGGAGGTTAAGGAATATGAAACAAAAGGGTTAATCAATGTATTACATGGATGTTATAGGAATTCTAAAAGATAGCATGAATGTGTTGAATTCCAAAAGATGGAACTAAATGGTCATCTACCAAATGCATGAATGCATTCATAACAAAATAGAGTAAATGTAGAGATTTTAGGTAGTTCGGCTTATGATCTATATCCAAACGTTAAAAGGCTTATAACCTACATTTTCCTTAATTGATATATGATTTGAGTACAAAACTTTTTTTATAGATCTTTGAGGTGATTTTAAATACAAAACAAATCCCTTGATCAAAATTATTTCTATCCTTAAGTACATGAGTGACCCAAAATAAACATTATAGGACATGTTTGGCAAACAATTTGAATAGAAAAAATAGAAAGGAATGGATTGATGTGAGTGAAATGAGTTTTGCATGAAGAAGATTGAAGTTTTACCTCTTGAGTTCATTTAAATTAGATAGGCTCATTTAAGAACTCTCCAAAATATTTTACATACTCTTTAATAAAGTGCTATGCTAGTCAAGTTATTTGGGCGTGAGCTTGAATGAATTTCGAACTGGGTGATTTCAGAATAGAAATTGTCATTGAAATTATTGATTGACATGAGAGACTTTAATTGGTGGTATCATAAACTCATTTCCAGTGAGTGAATTTAATTTGTTGCATAAACCTATATCTCATATAAAGAATATGAGTATCGTAGTGATAAAGTAAGAAATGCTTACTACAATTCGTGCTTGTGGGGCAAAATAAGTTCTTCTTTGCTCGATCTAAAGTATTTGAGTTACCTTGACCTAAGCCTGAATCTTTTCAATGGAAACAGTATCCCTGAGTTTTTGGGTTCAATTGAAAGTTTGAGTTACCTTAATCTCTCTTTCTCTTTTATTTTTTTATTTTTTTATTTTTTTTTATTTTTTTAGGAGTTGTTCCTCCCCAACTTGGGAATCTATGAAAGCTCCAATATCTAGACCTCAATTATATTCTTTTTCATCCAACATCCAAATGGTCATTCCCTTTCCAACGTGGGGATTGGAAGCCAATCTTTCCAGCGTGGCTAAAAACACAAAATGAACTCAAATTTCATGGGCTAAACAATGCTGGCATTTCCGACACCATTCTGCATGTCCTTTGGAAGTACTGCCCAAATGTCACCTGTTGGAGTCTATCTGATAACAATCTTCACAGGCAGGTGCCACACTTTCAATTTCATCCTTCGGCATATTATTTTGATTTGGGTTCCAACAACTTAAAGGGTCCACTCCCACTTACTTCTCGAGCATAATATGTTTTTTGGATCTATTCCTAAAAACATAGGTAAACTATTGCCAAAGATAACTTCATTGGAATTCTCTTCAAATTTAATTACCGGTAGAATTCCCCAATCTATTGGAATGCTAAAGGAATCGATAACTTTTAGTTTGAGAGACAATTCCCTATTTGGGAAACTACCCCCTCATTGGAAGGATTTACAGTAGTTAAAGGTACTGGACTTAGCAAATAACAACATATCCGGTAATGTTCCAAGTTCAACGCGATAATTGAGTTCACTAGTTATATTATTGCTGCACCAAAATCCTCTTGAAGGAGAGCTTCCTTCTTTCTTTAGAAACTATAGAAACTTGAGAAGTATTGATCTTGGCGGAAACAAATTCTTTGGAGAACTTCCAGTATAGATAGGAGAAAGCTGTTCATCTTTATTGAGGTTAGGTCTAAGGTCCAACTTGTTTCATGGGGACATACCTCCTCAATTATGTCTTCTTTCAAGTCTCCAGATCTTAGACCTTGCACACAATGATTTTTCAGGAGCAATCCCTCAATGTTTAGGAAATTGGAGTAAAGATGATTATAGTTATACTGACCATGGCGATCATATACTGGTGGTTTCTAAGGGAAGAGAATATCTATATAAGTATACGATCATTAATCTTGTTCACTCTATAGACCTTTCAAGAAATAATCTATCGGGAGAAATACCTGGCAATATAACATGCTTTTTAAGATTGGTCAACGTGAATTTATCAATGAATCATTTGACTGGAAGAGTTCCTGAAAAAATTGAGGATTTATACATGTTAGAATCACTTGATCTCTCAATGAATAGGCTCTCTGGTCATATCCTTGAAAGCTTGTCTTCTTTGAACCTCTTAAGTCACTCGAATTTGTCATTCAACAATTTGTCGGGGAAAATTCCAACTGGGAATCAACTTCAAACACTCAATGACTCTTCTATCTACAAAGGTAACTCTTTACTCTGTAGGCTTCCTCTTTTGACTAAGTGTTCAAAATATGAAGTAACACCAAATGATGGTAACCGAGTAGCCAATGAAAATCAATGGAGAATTGAGTCATTATCATTCTACATTAGCATGGTAGTTGGGTTTATTGTTGGATTTTGGGGAGTTTGTGGGACACTGATCACCAAATCATCATGGAGACAAGCTTACTTTCAAAGCTTTGATAATTTGAAAGACATGATTGTCGTGTTTGTTATGGTCAAAATTGTTCACTTGCTAAGGGAGGTCAAGTTGGAGAGAAGTTGAGGTTACGGGCATTGGAGCTTTCCTTAATATGCATTATTTATGTATTATAAGTTTCTCAAGATGTTAATAATATATGCTCCAATCTTCTCTTTGCTTGTTAAAGTTATATATATATATATACAATTGTGTGAGGCATTATTTCTTGTATTGCATCCCATTTTCCAATAACCATTTTAGGGTCTTAATTACCAGCTTGCCTAATATTACATTACCGAAACTAATATTGTCATATAGAAAATGATATGCTATAAATTGATGCATGAGCTTCATGCTTCAGTTGTATAAACTCATTCAATTTCCTTCTTTTTCAATTCAGATCGATGAGGAAAAATTTATCTATTAATTTTATTTTTTTCATTACTTAAAAGTTACGGGATTGGCACATCAACAACATGTTTTCTTTTAAGGGAAAAAGTTGGACAATATGAATACCGTAAACGTAGTGGAATTTAGTCTTCATTCCAGAAAATGGTTTCAGAAGATTATGTATATATATGTACTATATATAGGTTTGTCTATCTCACCATATATATGTCTTCATGCAATTGATATGAAAAGAAAAATAGCATTATATGGGATTTTCAATGAAGGCAATATAATCACTTTTCAATTTGTTCAAATCAGTTTTTCAATATTCAAGCAAGGCTATCATCAGGAGGTATATATATGCTACTTAGAATGGTGTGAAAAAATTAATCAAAAGGATGATTTGATGAACTTTTCCCCTGCCATACTGTATAGAATAACATAGAAGAGTGGAGTGTGGTAGATGTTTTGGCTCTAAAAATCTTGGGTGTACATGAGAACAGTTGAGAGAATGAGGAAAGCAAAATCAAAGTGGCCGAATGGGGTTTTGGACTCCTCTAATATGATATATCCTTTTTTTTTTTTCTTTTTTTTTTTTTTTTTTTAAATAAATAGAAAAAAGGATCATTTTAATCATTTAGTATTTTTCAAATGAATATAGTCCTTCCGTTGGCGTTGCTAGGTGATAATCATATTTCGTATTATAATAAAAAAAAAATGTGAAAAAAAGACAAAATGAAGCATAATCTCATCATGAGTAGCGGGACATGACCGATCGATTGTGGCGCATGTATCGTTATTAGATTTTGATTTATTAGTCTCGTATTATAATAAAATAAATTGTAAATAGAAGACAAAAAGGAAGCATAATCTCATCATGCATGAGGCGGGACATGACCGGTCCATTGGAGCTCATGTATCATTATTGATTTTTTATTTATTTTTATTAGGAAAAAGTACACCTTACACTCCAAAGTTTGAGGCGATTTTCAATTCGACCTCCAATGTTTCAATTTTTGCAATGCACCCCCCCAAACTTACAAATTTTTTTTCAATTCGACCAATATTATCTGAAAATTCTCATATTGCCCTTATTTTTTTAATTTTTTTTTTTTTAAAAAAAATTATTAAAAATTTAGGGTGGCCGTATCCACCCTTTGGCCATCTGGCCATTTTTGCACTCCCAATTTTTTTTTTTTTAAATAAAAAAATAAAAAATTAGGGGTAATATGGGAATTTTAGGATAACATTGGTCTAATTGAAAAAAAATTGCAAGTTTGGGGGGGTACATTACAAAAATTGAAACATTGAAGGTCGAATTGAAAATCACCAAACTTTTTTTGGGGGGGAGGGTAAAAGTGTAATTTTCCCTTTTTATTATTAGTGATTCTTTAATTTAATAAGAGTCTTCATTCTAACATTATTCAGTCGCAAATTGGTTTAATCTTTGAGTTGGTGTCTTTTATTGAACTCATTTTAAAGATTTCACCTAATTAAAATTTAACCCCACAAAGGTTATTTTAGTGGGAGGAATTATAATTAATATATATTTGTGTGTGTTATAGGTAGATTCTTATCTATCTTAGAGAGTTTTTTAGTGAAGCCAGCATGTTTAGGGTCAACTATGCAATTTCCATATAAGCAGAGACTCATAGAGTGGATTCTTTGCATTAAGACAATTAGACAAACTTCCACAACCAATGTGGATTGATCAATTAATGTTTTTATTTTCCATGGTCTATGTTTGTATGGATTTAGTCTTAGTCAGTGAAGGGAGTATTAGGCACGTCGAAAGTCCTCACTCGTTTTGTCATGTCACACCATTAATAGACTTTGATAAGCATTGAGTCTTTGCATTTAGGTAAACTTGGGCAGACCAATTAATAAAGCAAATGTACATCTTCTTCATTTCACATTGCCTGGTCTATTTTCTTGGATTTCTTGGATTTTTTCTTAGTCGGTCAAGAAAGTAGATATGTGGAAGTTCCCACTCCATGCTTTCATTGTCACAAAGTCACAACCTAATATTACAAGTATCTACATTTTGACCTTTTAATCGACAACATCACATAAAATTACAAGTATACATTTGATCTTTTTTTCCACAATGCATGTAAAATTGATTTATTACATGTACTTGGTACAATTTCGGAAAAATGAGTGACATTTTAGTAGGGAATTTGGGATTTATTTTGATTTACATAGATATATTTCATTCTATAATTTATGACCAATTTGTGTCTTAAAGGATCTGGATGGAAAACTCTATACCGTGCAAAATGGTTTAATTGAATTATTACCTGTTTCCTTAATTTTCCCAACCAAATTATCATTGACTCTTTAGAGAGTCATAAAGAAGAGTTGAAAGAATTGCATCCACAATCTTTTCTCTTTATCTCTTTTTCTAAAATACAAATTGATACCTTTAATTTGACCACAAAATATGACAGCAGGCTATAGCTCGCAAAGTCTTTCTGCTGCTTCCAACCTAAGATGGTGAAGGTAGTACATAACAAGGTTTGAGAAACTCTATCTCAAGGTGATGATAGAGAGTATTTTCATTACGATTTATAGAAGGTGTACAATAGACTATACATGGTAAACATCCCTTGGCTACAATCTTTCCAAACCAGGGATAATGCGATCAATATCTCTCTGAGATATTTACATGGAAATAATCACAAACAGAGGAGGATATTGTAATCTACATAAGGCATAAAATATCAAATCATTTTATAAAATCAAGGACCCAATCAAGGAGGTTGTTGACCTTCCTTATCAGACCAACGTGAGCTGTCCATGATGGAGAGAATTGGTGCCTTATCACTCCCCCTCAAATTGGGCTGGGGGTCAGGCCATAAGCCCAATTTGATTCGCAAATCGGCAAAAGACAGCTTGGGCAGGGGCTTGGTAAAAATATCGGCAAGTTGACGGTTGGAGGGAACAAACCGTGTTTCAAGTGCACCAAGAGCTACACGTTCACGAACAAAGTGATAGTCTATCTCAATGTGCTTAGTCCGTCCATGGAAGACCGGATTAACTGTCATATAAAGGGCACTAAGATTATCACAGAGAAGGACCGGCGGCTTGGGAAGCGAGAGTCCAATATCACGAAGAAGGAATGATAGCCAAGTTAACTCAGCGGTAGCAGATGCCATGGAACGATACTCAGCCTCTGCACTAGAGCGGGCCACGGTAGATTGCTTCTTAGCACTCCACGAGATGCAATTACTCCCAAGGAAGGTGCAAAACCTAGTCGTGGAACGTCGAGTAGCGGGACAACCAGCCCAATCAGCATCTGAAAAAGCATAGAGATCAAGGGAACTTGAAGAGAGAATTTGCATACCGAAGTGAGTGGTGCCACTAATATAGCGCAAAATACGTTTGACCAACTTGAAGTGAGCCATTGTGGGAGAGTGCATGAATTGACAAACAAAGTTCACACTATATGAAATATCAGGACGGGTGAACGTGAGGTATTGAAGTGCACCAACAAGACTACGATAGTGAGTCGGATCAGGGAATAACTCACCACCAGCAGGAAGCTTGCGACTGTGGAGGACCATAGGTGTAGCAAGGGCTTTGCAGCCCTCCAAATGGGCACGGGACAACAAATCCTTGGCATAGCGAGTTTGACAGAGAAACAGACCATGATCAAAACGTCGAACTTCAATACCTAAAAAATGATGTAAGAAACCCAAATCCTTAATAGCAAATTCATGACCAAGGTGAGTGATCAGCCATTGGATACGAGCGGGGTTGTTGCCTGTGACAACCATATCATCAACATAGAGGAGCAATATTAAGATGCCAAAAGAGGAGTGATGGATGAACAAACTTGGGTCAGCAGTACTGGAGAAGAACCCGAGGCTTAGAAGAAACGTACTGAGCCTATCAAACCACGCACGCGGTGCTTGTTTGAGGCCGTAAAGAGCTCGATTGAGCTTGCAAACGTGCAGGGGATGATGAGGATCTTCAAAGCCCGGAGGTTGCTGCATATACACAGGTTTAGACAAAAATCCATGAAGAAAGGCGTTCTTCACATCCAACTGGCGAATATCCCATCCTTGAACCATAGCAACAGTGAGGATTAACCGAATACTTCCAGGTTTGATAACCGGTGAAAAAGTTTCGAAAAAGTCGATGCCATCAACTTGATTGAATCCCTTTGCGACAAGCCGAGCTTTCAAGCGTTCAAGAGACCCATCAGACCGAAGCTTTACCTTATAGACCCATTTGCTACCCACAATGTTCATACTTGGTTGTTGAGGTACGAGATCCCAGGTGTGATTGGCAGAAAGAGCTTCAAGCTCATCATGCATGGCAGCCTTCCAACCAGGATGGCGCAAGGCAGATTTGATAGTGCGTGGTTCAGTGGGTAGAGCAGGGGAGATGCGAGCGGCATGAAAGTCAAGGTACTTGGGGTTAGGCCGAGTAATCCCATGTTTGGATCTAGTTTGCATAGAATGAAGGTTGGGAAGATCATTA
>NC_081542.1:18362955-18366116 GCF_901000735.1 Corylus avellana
TTAACAAGGTTTGAGAAACTCTATCTCAAGGTGATGATAGAGAGTATTTTCATTACGATTTATAGAAGGTGTACAATAGACTATACATGGTAAACATCCCTTGGCTACAATCTTTCCAAACCAGGGATAATGCGATCAATATCTCTCTGAGTTATTTACATGGAAATAATCACAAACAGAGGAGGATATTGTAATCTACATAAGGCATAAAATATCAAATCATTTTATAAAATCAAGGACCCAATCAAGGAGGTTGTTGACCTTCCTTATCAGACCAACGTGAGCTGTCCATGATGGAGAGAATTGGTGCCTTATCACTCCCCCTCAAATTGGGCTGGGGGTCAGGCCATAAGCCCAATTTGATTCGCAAATCGGCAAAAGACAGCTTGGGCAGTGGCTTGGTAAAAATATCGGCAAGTTGACGGTTGGAGGGAACAAACCGTGTTTCAAGTGCACCAAGAGCTACACGTTCACGAACAAAGTGATAGTCTATCTCAATGTGCTTAGTCCGTCCATGGAAGACCGGATTAACTGTCATATAAAGGGCACTAAGATTATCACAGAGAAGGACCGGCGGCTTGGGAAGCGAGAGTCCAATATCACGAAGAAGGAATGATAGCCAAGTTAACTCAGCGGTAGCAGATGCCATGGAACGATACTCAGCCTCTGCACTAGAGCGGGCCACGGTAGATTGCTTCTTAGCACTCCACGAGATGCAATTACTCCCAAGGAAGGTGCAAAACCCAGTCGTGGAACGTCGAGTAGCGGGACAACCAGCCCAATCAGCATCTGAAAAAGCATAGAGATCAAGGGAACTTGAAGAGAGAATTTGCATACCGAAGTGAGTGGTGCCACTAATATAGCGCAAAATACGTTTGACCAACTTGAAGTGAGCCATTGTGGGAGAATGCATGAATTGACAAACAAAGTTCACACTATATGAAATATCAGGACGGGTGAACGTGAGGTATTGAAGTGCACCAACAAGACTACGATAGTGAGTCGGATCAGGGAATAACTCACCACCAGCGGGAAGCTTGCGACTGTGGAGGGCCATAGGTGTAGCAAGGGCTTTGCAGCCCTCCAAATGGGCACGGGACAACAAATCCTTGGCATAGCGAGTTTGACAGAGAAACAGACCATGATCAAAACGTCGAACTTCAATACCTAAAAAATGATGTAAGAAACCCAAATCCTTAATAGCAAATTCATGACCAAGGTGAGTGATCAGCCATTGGATACGAGCGGGGTTGTTGCCTGTGACAACCATATCATCAACATAGAGGAGCAATATTAAGATGCCAAAAGAGGAGTGATGGATGAACAGACTTGGGTCAGCAGTACTGGAGAAGAACCCGAGACTTAGAAGAAATGTACTGAGCCTATCAAACCACGCACGCGGTGCTTGTTTGAGGCCGTAAAGAGCTCGATTGAGCTTGCAAACGTGCAGGGGATGATGAGGATCTTCAAAGCCCGGAGGTTGCTGCATATACACAGGTTCAGACAAAAATCCATGAAGAAAGGCGTTCTTCACATCCAACTGGCGAATATCCCATCCTTGAACCATAGCAACAGTGAGGATTAACCGAATACTTCCAGGTTTGATAACCGGTGAAAAAGTTTCGAAAAAGTCGATGCCATCAACTTGATTGAATCCCTTTGCGACAAGCCGAGCTTTCAAGCGTTCACGAGACCCATCAGACCGAAGCTTTACCTTATAGACCCATTTGCTACCCACAATGTTCATACTGGGTTGTTGAGGTACGAGATCCCAGGTGTGATTGGCAGAAAGAGCTTCAAGCTCATCATGCATGGCAGCCTTCCAACCAGGATGGCGCAAGGCAGATTTGATAGTGCGTGGTTCAGTGGGTAGAGCAGGGGAGATGCGAGCGGCATGAAAGTCAAGGTACTTGGGGTTAGGCCGAGTAATCCCATGTTTGGATCTAGTTTGCATAGAATGAAGGTTGGGAAGATCATTAGTAGGTGGGGACAAAGGCGCAGGAAAGATACCTGGAACTGTATGATCAGTAGTAGATGTGGAAACTTTTGAGGAAGAGGAATCCTCTGCAACTGGTTGGGTCTTGTCGATGAGAGATGTAGAGGGAGCCATATCATCAGAAGGGCTAGGACTGAGGGGGGGTTCACATGTGTTTGTGTGGGCTGGCTCACCTAAAGTAGGTTGTGAGCTGGCCACATCTAAAGACTGGTCCACAGCATCACAAGAGGCATGACTGGGGCTATCAGAAACGTCAAAATTGGGGCTGGCCACATTTAGAGCATTGTTCAAGTCATCATATGAACTATGGCTGGTGTTGGGCCCACAAATGGGTGTATGGGCTGGTACATGGCTAGTGTTGGGCCCACTGTGAAGGGCTGAGATACCCACATCAGATTGCAAACTATCCATATCAAAAGAGGATTGAGGGGCTGTGTCTGGAGAAATAGTGTCTGCGGAGGGAATTTCACTAGCTGGAGGTGGTGAAGTCACCCAATCATTAAAGGTGCAAAGCTCCCCCTGAATGGGAGCATCATCATAGAGACAACTGGGCTTCGTAAAGGGTAGTACCTTCTCATCAAAAACAACGTGGCGTGAGATATAGATCCGGCCAGTAGGAGGATAGAGACACTTGTAGCCTTTGTGTCTGGTGCTATAGCCAATAAAAACACAAGGCAATGATTTTGGAGAAAGTTTGTCATGCCGATAATCACCAAGGGACGGGAAGCATTTACAGCCGAATACCCGAAATGTGGAGTAGTCTGGATGTTTCCCAAAGAGCCGGAAGAAAGGAGAATCCATGCCAAGATGAGGTGAGGGCAATCTGTTAATTAGGAATGCAGCAGTAGAGAAGCATTCTACCCAAAAACGTGATGGCAAGCGTGCATGGAACATCATAGTAAGCCCAAGTTCAGTAATATGTCGATGCTTGCGCTCTGCAGTTCCCTTTTGTTCGGGAGTTTTTGGGCAAGCAAACTGATGGCGGATGCCAAGGTTGACCAAGTAACTTGCAAGGCTACCGTCATTAAATTCCCCACCTTCATCACTTTGAAAGATTCGAATTTTAGCATCAAATTGACATGTAACAAATTTCTGAAAATGAACAAAGCATTCAAAGAAATCAGATTTGTGGCGCATAGGATAAAACCATGAAAATCTAGTGTAG